>NW_024836712.1:0-1223 GCF_019175285.1 Sceloporus undulatus
TACAAATTGTTAGACATTTCCCTGCCCTCAGGCTTCCAATCTAAAGAGACAAGAGACAAAAGGAGAAGGGAATGGCAGTGGGGAAGGGGAAAAGTTCAGTAGATCTTCATTCTCCCAGTTCACCATAGAAATTCACTGGCTGACCTTGGGCAAGTCACTTGCTCTCAGCTTCAACTCCAACTCCTAGGTCCCCTCAACTCTACCATTTCTTGTTGGGGCTTCAATCACAGTTTATTTATTGAGACTGGGCTTTTTCCCCTTTTGTGTGTGTGCCTTCAGGTTTTTTTAAGCAAAGGAATGTTCTTTAAACCTCTGCCAAACTTCCTTTTGACATGGCAATTGCGTTTGAAATGCAAAGTAATTAGCGTAATTATTCGACTTGTCTTTTATTGTCATTCGAGAAATCTGTGAAAAATATTTTGCTGGCTGCTGAAAGGGAGAGAAGAAATCACCTTTTGAAAGGGGGTTTTATGGAACAAATTTTTTTAAAAGAAATTCTCTTAAAGTTCTCAATGAACGAGAAGAAAAACATGGGTTTCTCCAATCACTACTCACAAGTTTGGTGTGATAAAGTCCATGCAATGGTTTACATTCCCTTACCATCAGCAACTGCCATGGCCTAAATGCTGCCAAATAGCAGTAGAGTTAACAGTGTTGGACTTCCTCTGGGTTATATCCACAGTTCACAATGATAGTAGTTTGATACCATTTTAACTGACATAGCTATCTCTTTAGGCATTTTAGGATTTGTAGTTTGATGAGAAATAAAAAAAAAAAATTAACAGTATAGTTTGGATTTTTGATGGCTGAAATTGCTAGTTAATGTGGTGGAGTTCAATCCCCTGAACTACAACCAGTATGTAGAGAGATCTTGTAGCACCTTTGAGACTAACTGAAAGAAAGAAGTTGGCAGCATGAGCTTTCATAGACTAAAGTCTGCTTCCTCAGATGCATTTTAAGGAGCAAGTAGACTAAGTAGTAGGAAGTAGGAAGATCTAAGTAGACTACTTTAATAATAATAATAATAATAATAATATTATTATTATTATTATTATTATTATTATTATTATTATTATTATTATTATTATTATTATTATTTGTATACCGCCCTCTGGAAAACCAATCCGGGCGGTTAACAACAGTAAAATATAAAATATGACAATTAAAAACACTTTATCCCTCCCCCCCTTAAGACAGTATTAAACAGTATAACATATTAAAAC
>NW_024836713.1:0-575 GCF_019175285.1 Sceloporus undulatus
GTGACTCAAAGCAGCTTTATTTTGGCTGTCTGTAACAGGCCCATGTTCTCTTGGAGTTTGTTATACAATGGAAAGGAGAAGCCAGGCATAGTCAAACACGCATTCTAGACTTTAGGAAAGCCGATTTTAGTAAACTTAAAGAAATACTGAGTGTGATCCCATGGTCAGGAATACTAAAAGAGAAGGGAGTTCAGGATGGATGGGAGTTTCTAATAAGGGAGATACTGAAGGCACAATTTCAAACAGATCCAATGAGGAAGAAAAATGGGAGATGTCTCAAGAAACCAAGATGGATGACTAAAGAACTTTCAACTGAGCTAAAATTAAAAAGGGACATGTATAAGAAATGGAAAAATGGGGAAATCACCAAAGACGAATTCAAACAAATAGCGAGCCTGTGTAGAGATAAAGTCAGAAAAGCTAAAGCGCAGCATGAGCTCAGGCTTGCTAGAGAGGTTAAGAACAACAAAAAGGGCTTTTTTGGATATGTCCGCAGCAAAAGGAAGAAGAAGGAAATGGTAGGGCCAATGCATGGAGAAGATGGCAAAATGCTAACAGAAAACAGAGAAAAGGCA
>NW_024836713.1:675-1223 GCF_019175285.1 Sceloporus undulatus
GAGATAGTAGAGGAATACCTTGTTAATCTAAATCAGGGGTAGGCAACTTTTTTGAGTCAGGGGCCGGGTTGCTGTCCCTCAGACAACTGGGGGGCCGAAGCCAAAAAATAAACAATTAAATAATTTTTTTAAAATAAATAAATAAATAAATCAGGACAAATGTAGGACAAAAAATTCAAATGGCGGACACCTTTTTTTAAAAAAATGGAGGACGTGAAAAAAATTGCTGATTTTTAAAAAAATGTTAATATAAATGCATGTTTCTGAAGCTTCTATAGATAATTGCCCCGCTTGCCTGCCGCTTGCCCTCCCTTGCCCGCCTCCTCCTGATAGGCCAAAGGCCCCACACCCTCACGCGAGAGGCCAAAGGCTCCGGCGGCAATCGGCGGCAGGACTGGGCGGGGGCTGGTCCCAAGGCCTTGCCGGGCCGCATCCGGCCCACGGGCCGCAGGTTTCCTACCCCTGATCTAAATAAATTTAAGTCTCCAGGGCCAGATGAATTACATCCAAGGGTATTAAAAGAACTGGCAAATGTAATATCAGAGCCA
>NW_024836714.1:0-1223 GCF_019175285.1 Sceloporus undulatus
TTTCAAATATATACATTTGTTAAGCTTTTATTATCCCATCCTAAATTTTTTTTTAATAAATTTTATTAATAAAAATTAAAACAGTTACAAATGCACAACAAGGTACACAATACAATACACTTTATCACATGTCTCTTACATATCATCACATACATCTATCATCCCTAACTACCCATCCTACATAATTATATTGTATATAATATATTTATATAATTATATTATATAAATCATACACCTAATGATAAATAATATAATCTTATGTCTAGTCTTCTTAACTTCTTATCCTTTACTTACCTATATCTAACCACATTAACTATCTACCTCTATCCTACTTTTCTTCAATACTTTCTTTCTTCAATACATTCCTTCTATCCCATTCTCTTCCTCTCTCACTCATCTCTCTCATTCATTCTGAATTGACTTCCTGCTTACCATTCATGTTACGGCTTCATTTAATTTTACTTTCTTAAAAGAGAAGTCTTAGTAACCACTGGGGTCTATCTCTTTTGTTCTAGTTTATGTCTAGATATGTATGTTTACTTAAGTTTCCTTTTAAAAATTCTATAACTTCATTCCATTCTTCTGTAAATTTACTTTTTGTTTCATTCCTTAATGCCTGTGTTAACTTATCCATTTCCATTGCATCATACAATTTCAATAACCAATCCTCCTTTAGTGGTATGTCGTTAGATTTCCACTTTTGTGCAAAACACACTCGAGCAAGGGATATCATATAAAATACATTTTTTTCATATTTAATGTTAATTTCCTCTCCGAATATGCCCAAAAGATAGAATTCCGGTGTTAATTGAATTGTAATATTCAGAATTTCACTAATAGTATCATTTATCATAGTCCAATATTTTTTCGCCCATTTACAGGTCCACCAACAGTGATAGAAAGTACCTATTTCATTTTTACATTTCCAACACTTGTTTCCTTTTGTTTTGTATATCTGCAATCCTATCTGGTGAAAGGTACCACTGATAAAACATCTTATAGAAATTTTCCCTCAAATTTTGGGAAGCCGTAAATCTATATCCATTTTTCCAGACCTTTTCCCATTGTGATAATAGTATGGGGTGTCCTATATTTTTTGCCCATTTGATCATTTGATATTTTATCACTTCTTCCTCTGTATCATATTCTAAAAGTACTTTATAAATTTTACCAATTATTTTGTTTGTTTCAAAGGCCAAAATCTTCCCTAATTGTGTTTCTTT
>NW_024836715.1:0-1223 GCF_019175285.1 Sceloporus undulatus
ACTGTATGAGAAGCAGCCTTAAAAGACCAATCAAAAGACCAAAATTCTGATAGCCAAAAAGGGGTGAAATCCAAAAGAAAGGTGTTGCTGTAGAATGCATGGGGCTAACTGCAAAAATAAATAAAACAATAACAAAAATGAGAAGGCACAGCTAATGTTTGGGCTGAGAGAGTGTGACTTTCACTCAGTCTCAAAGTCGCAAAACAAAATGAAAACAAAACGACACACATAAAAATAAGTCACCACCTTGTGGAAGAAATCACTCAGTTCTCTGAGCATGGGCAGAACAAAGCTGGGTATATTTGCAGCATGGTCCTAGTCTCTGATCATGTGCAGAGAGCAAAGCAAAACCTTTAGGGGGCACTGTGTGGCATCATTGGCAACACTCACAGCAAAGAACAAGGAACAGAGCACCTATGAAGAAATCTATCCTTCTCAATTCCTAGGAGGAGAAGAGGATTCCTGAGCATGCTTAAAGTGTATAGTCTCTGAGCATGTAAAGAGAAAAGCAGAAGCAACAGCTTGACTGACTAACAGGGGGCGCTTGTGTGGCAAGGTGATCGGAACACACTTCAAATTAAACAGTGGATGTCCTGTCCTACATACATCATGGAGGACAAAAGGTAGACTGCTCTGCCAGTGAGGCTCATCTATGAATTCCAAGGCTCTGAAAATAGACAGAGTGGAGGGAGTTCCTTCACTCCCAAATCTCAAACAATTAAACAAACACAAATACCAATTTATGTATGGAAACACCAAGGTTGAGAGTCAGCAGCTAAGACATTTTTCACAGATAGACTATGCCGACCTGAGGCTCTTTATAACTACTTAACAGAAGAACAAAGACTCCTGGGATCATGAATTAATGCCTACAGACTTTAGACAAAGAGGAAGTTGCCTTCAGACTCCTGAATCCCAGGCAGTCAAGCAAACAAACAAACAAACAAGAACAACTTTATAATGCCTGACCCTGCTGTGCCAGCCAAGTCTATGCAAATTAAGGCAAGGGAGACAAATGGGGCTCCCTTTTCCTGATCAAGCAGGCTGAGTATGGAAAGTCTAGTTTCCCAAAACCTAAGTACAAGATTTATTTCACAAAATGCTATGTTCTCTTATCACAACCAAAACAACAAAAGTAGCCCAAATTTGGGTCAAGAGAAACTCGAAAGTCCTGTCCCTTTACATTCTCCATAATTACAGAAGAGATCTATAGTTTAACCAAG
>NW_024836716.1:0-1223 GCF_019175285.1 Sceloporus undulatus
CAGATCTCACCGATTGCAAAGTCTCACAGTTTTAACTCCAATGGAGACCCAGGAACAAGAAGAGTTCATGGAGAACCTGGTGGTTCTGGAGATCCCGGTGGTGGAGGAGCAGGTGCCTTCTTCAGAGGAACTAGGGGACAATCCCAAGACATTGAAACCTCCTGAAGCTCACACCACCCAGGGCACCACTGGAGGATTTCGGTTTCCGGCCCCAGACTGGGGAAAGGAAGGCCGTCGGGGAGCAGAGTGACAGCCTGGGACCTGGCAGTGGGGGAGTCGCTTGATAGAAGGACCCCAGCAAAGAAGAACCCCAGGTAGACGTTTATCGAATGGAGAAAGACATAAAGGAATTAAAGGACCTTATGAAGTGAATGGTATCCAATCTAAAGATGCGGAGGAGGAAGATATCAGAGGCGAACCGAGGGCAGCTGATGCTCCTTGCCTGAAGCATTGGGACTCTCCCATTGTGATCTCAGGCTGACCTTCATAGATGAGAAAGCTGGGCCAAGTCCATGACATACAATGGCCCAGTGAAACGATGTCCATGTTGTAGGAGCCAATGTTGCCTAGTGGTTTGAGCATAGTGGAACTATGACTTTGGAGATCAGGGTTTGAATCTCAGCTCCAACATAGAAACTCGCTGGATGACTGGGTCACATTTTCTCAGCCTTAGGGGAAAGCAATGGGAAACATTAAATATAGACATTTAAATATTGTGATTGCTATTGGGTTGTTGTTGTTATTGCTGTCTATCTATACATCTATACATTATGATTTTATGTAGATTATTGGAAGAAAATAAAATAAAAAATAGACCCATTAAAATCAATCAGACACATGAGTCCTACCCAGCCCTCCTCCTATTGGCATCTTTGGGAGTGATGAAGGCTGGGACCAACCCTAGGACTCCAAACCTAGCCCCATTTTCTGGAATTTAAGGGGATGTACAGGCTGCCCCTTTTAGTGCCAGATCAGAGCCATGACAAACATGCTGCTTCTTGCAGCTCCTTTTTGCACTATGATAAGGTTACGCTGTGGCCCTGATCTGGCCTTTCCATGGTGTAAAAAGGAGCTCCTTTCTGTGCCGGGGAATAATAATAATAATAATAATAATAATTTTTTTTAAAAAAAAATTTCGTATAAATTTTTATTTAGAATAGAATAGTACAACTTAAAAGAGATAAAGAATTTTCCCATAACCTAATATAAATCCAACATTTAAC
>NW_024836717.1:0-1223 GCF_019175285.1 Sceloporus undulatus
GGTCTCTGCTGCCCCTGAGGCTGCCATGGCACACACCCCTCCTCTCTGCCCAGGCAGACCCAGCCTCAGGAGGAAATGTCCTCACTCTTCCTCCCTTCCTTCCTTCCGCCTGGCCTTCTGCAGGAACCATCCCCCAGTGGGACAAGGGCAGCAAAACCAGCCCAGGCTCCCATTCATGGAGGAGGAGGAGGAGGAGGAGGAGGAGGCAGCAGACCCCAGGAAGAAGACTATTGCTGTTATGGTTTTTAAAAGGATCATCATATTTGAAGTATTCCATTGGTGTATTGATCTAATTGTTGTTGTGATTCTGATTCTGATTGCATAGCTATGGTTTAGTAGCATTTGTAATTAGCGTAACTTTTAATGTTTAGACTGCTAGCCTTTTCTTATAGCAGTGATTACTGAACCTTTGTTTTCATGGATTTTGTAATAATAAACCCTTATGTTGAGTAGTAACTTCTGTCTCCATGCACTTGGCTGTCTGTTCCCTTCAAACCCTCTCAAAGCCCCCACTTTTAATAATGCCCCCGTTTCTGTTTCTTCTTCCTCCTTCGTCCTCAGCCTCCGGCTTCCATTGCAAACCCTCTATTCCTCCCAATGGATCCTTTCCCTTCCCACTTTCTGGGTTGCCTTTTAAAGGGCCAATTGGGATAAGGATGAGAGGGTTTGCAGTGGAAGGAAGCTGAGGACGAAGGGGGGAAAAGAAAGAGAAACCAGGACAATAGATGCAACAAACATAGTAATAACATGATATACATTTATATACGTAGATTAAAATACGCATGAAAGACTAAGTAAAGATAAATGGACAGAGAAAGGGGTAAACTGAGCACTTTAAACATAACAAAGTGGAAATGATAGCAAATGGGGAAATGGCTCTAGATATGGAAAAGAGCAATGAAGTTTAACTTTGTGCAAAATATGTGACCCAGTGGCTTTGCTTGGCTCAGCCAGGATTCGAACCCTGGACTCAGAGAATGCTCCAAGGCTTCCTTGCATGGGCTTTTCTTCCTCTCTCTCCTTTTCTTACATCCAGCCCTAAGGAGAGCCCTTCCAATGAAGGGCCTCCAGATAGACTGCAGATCCCCCCCCCAGCAAGGACTACATTTCCCAAAATCCAAACCTCTGTGGCTCACTTGCTTTGCACTACATATCCAAAATGCCCCATCCATCATGTCAGTAGGTGCTCTTATTTGCACAAGGACAACAGTTCCCAGAATCCA
>NW_024836718.1:0-1223 GCF_019175285.1 Sceloporus undulatus
ATCCTCCTCCTCATCCTCCGAGAGCTGATCTTGGCTGGCCATGACATTCTTAAGAATAACAATTTTATAGAAATAGCAATAGCAAATACATTTCTGTATGGCTTATCAGTGAACTAGCACTTCCTAAGCAGTTTACAGTGTGTAAGCCAATCGCCCCCAACAAGCTGGGTGCTCATTTTAATGATCTGCAAAAGGATGGAAGTCAGAGTGGACTTTGGAGCCCTGCCTGGGATTGAACTCAAAACCTTGTGGCTGCAGTACTGGCATTTAACCACTGTGCAACCAGAGCTCCCTTTGGACAACAGCTCCCAGAATCCCCACAGCCAGCTTGCAAGCTGGAGTATTCTGGGATTTAAACAATCAAGAAAAAGAACTTTTCCAAGCTCTATGCCCCCAGAAAGGATCCCCCCCAAATTCTTTACAGCGCTATATAAATAAAGGTTAATAATAATAATAATAAGTACATTGATTTCTCTCTGAGGGAACTACTGAGGCCCACTGACTTCAACAGCTTTTAGTCTTAGTAAGATTGCCTTGTTTAGACTTGAGTTTAGACTTGTGAGCCTCTGGTCATTGCCCTCTATCGTTTCCTGGCCAAAGGGTCCCTCAGAGGAAACAGGCTTTGGAGAATGGCAGTCAGAGGAGGGAACTTCTGGCCATGGCCCTCCGTATTTCCCAGCCTCTGAGAGTCCCAAATGGTCCCTCAGAAGTCGGGAAACAAGCTTGGGAGGATGGCTGTCAGAGCAGGGAGCCTCTAGTCACTGCCTTCCATCATTTCCCAGCCTCCGAAAGGATGTAGGACAGTCACCAGAGTCTCCCTCCTCCAGCACCCATCTTCCAAAGCCCATTTCCTGACCACTGAGGGACTCTTTCGGATTCTCAGAGGTTGGGAAATATGGAGGGCAGCGGCCATCCTACAAAGCCGGCCATCCTCTGGCTGCCATCCTACAAAGCCTGTTTCCCAGCCTCTGAGGGACACAAAGGGACCCTCAGAGGCTGGAAAATACTGGGAGGCAAGAGCCAGAGGCTCCGTGGTGTCGCAGTTATCCTCCAAAGCCCGTTACCCAACCTCTGAGGGAGCCTTTGGGACTCTCAGAGGCCAGGATATGACAGAGGACAGCGACCAGAGGCTCCTTGCTCTGGCAGGTACCCCCCAAAGCCCATTTCCCAGCCTCTGAGGGATGCTTTGGGACTCTCAGAGGCCGGGAAATGATGTAGGGGGG
>NW_024836719.1:0-1223 GCF_019175285.1 Sceloporus undulatus
GCAATTTTAGGCTGCATCAATAAAAGTATACTGTCTAGATCAAGAGAAGTAATATTGCCACTCTATTCTGCTTTGGTCAGGCCCCACCTGGAATATTGTGTCCAGTTCCGGGCACCACAATTCAAAAAGGACATTGAGAAATTGGAGCGTGTCCAAAGGAGGACGACTAAAATGGTGAAAGGTCTGGAAACTATGTCCTATGAGGAACAACTTAGGGAGTTGGGGATATTTAGCATGGAGAAAAGAAGATTAAGAGGTGATATGATAGCCCTGTTTAAATATTTGAAGGGGTGTCACATTGAGGAGGGAACAAGCTGGTTTTCTGCTGCTCCAGAGAACAGGACCCAGAACAATCGATCCAAGCTGCAGGAAATGAGATTCCACCTCAACATTGGGAGGAGCTTCCTGACAGTAAGGGCTGTTCAACAGTGGAATAAACTCCCTCGGAGTGTAGTGAAGTCTCCTTCTTTGGAGGTCTTTAAGCAGAGGATGGATGGCCATCTGTCAGGGATGCTTTGATTGAGAGTTCCTGCATGTCAGGGGGTTGAACTGGATAGCCTTTGTGGTCTCTTCCAACTCTATGATTCTATGATTCTATTAGGTGGCAATGTGGAGTCATGAAACAAGCAGCCAGGCCTTCTGAAGAAGGAAGAGACTTTGTTGCTTGTTCATCCTGGAGAAGCTACTTTTTAAATTAGATATTTCCTTCTTCATTAAGAAGGAAGCGATAATATGTAATTAAATAAGTAACTATTATAAGGATATGTGTTGTGGAGTATACAATGTAACACCAGTAGATTGTTTAATTGGGAAACTAAGAATATAACTATAGTTACTTTTGGCAAAGGTATTGTGTTCTTTAAAATTACAGTATGCTTTTCCTGTTAATTAATTACTTCCAAGGGATTTAAAAAAAATTCTCTTGCATTTCATATGTTCTTTCCAAACCAATGTTCATGATGTAAGAAGCAATAATAAAGCAGGAAAATATTTACTGGATTTAAAAAAATGGCATAGTAAACTGTCCAGCAGGAATGGATCAGGAAGATTAATCATTTCTACATTTATTTTTAGCATTTTGTTTCTGTCATAGCCAGATTATAATTATTATTATACTTCCTAGGTTTGGGTGTTGTTGTTGTTGTGGGCTTTTTTCCATTTCCTTCCCCCCTCCCCTGTTTTTGGGTCTCTCTGGGTATATAATCTGTGCTTATATGCATTCT
>NW_024836720.1:0-1223 GCF_019175285.1 Sceloporus undulatus
GGAACTTCCTGAGAGTAAGGGCTGTTCCACAGTGGAAGACATTGCCTCGAAGTGTAATGGAGTCTCCTTCTTTGGAGGCTGCCTTTAAGAGGAGGCTGGATGTTCATCTGTCAATGGGGCTGCTTTGATTGAGAGTTCCTGCATGGCAGAATAAAAGGGTTGGACTAGATCAGGGCCCTTCTTGGGGCCTCTTCCAACTCTATGAGTCTATGATTCGAGAATAAAGTGTATACAGTACAGAGGCAGAGTTTGTGTATGTGTTTACATTCATCTATACATATAGACTAAGCATAGAATAAATTGTATAAAGTACTGTATAGGGGCAGACTTTGTGTCTCTCTGTGTCTGTGTATAAGTACTTTTATAAACCTAAATGTAGATAGAGATCTTTCTAAATCATCTCTCTCTAATCTGGTTTTGGAGCCCATTTTCTGGGCGGGGCTTTTGCGGGCGCCTTTCCCTCAGAGTCCTCCGAGGGTCCTCTCTATGGCTGGACGCCATTTTAGGGCCGGGCGGAAGTGGGGCCTCTTTAGGGCTCTGGCCCCGCCCCTTTCCTCCTCCTTTGTGCCGAAAATCGTTGCCTGGCGGAAGTGGGAGGGAGGGGGCTCTGCTTCAGGTTCTCCAAGGAGGAGGAAGAGGTAATTGGGTCTTTCCCTCTTCTTCTGGGCCTTTGGGGATGATGGGATAGGAGATCCCTCCCATAAAAAGACCTCCAACATTTGGGGGAAGGAGGGGGGCTGAATAGGGAGAGAGGGCCAGGATCTGAGTGGGCCATTAAGGGAGAGTGAGTAGGCCCTGCCTCCCTCCTCCCTCTTCTGGGCCTTTGGAGGATGATGGGATAGCCGACCCTTCCCAGAAAGAGACCTTGAACGTTTGGAGGGGGCTGAATATGGACAGCAGACTATGAAGGTCCCAAAGGAAGGAAGAAGTCCTCTTGAACTGCATCCCCCAGAATCCCCTGGTCAGAATGGCTCTAAAGAGGGGATTCTGGGTGTTGCATTCATTCCTGAAGAGGATACATTACTCATCCACTGAGGACTCCTTCCTCTTGGACTGCATCCCCCATAATCCCCTGGTCAGAATGGCTCTAAATAGGGGATTCTGGGTGTTGCATCATCCCTGAAGAGGAGGCATTGCTACTCCACTCAGGACTCCTTCCTCTCGGACTGCATCCCCCATAATTCCCTGGTCAGAATGGCTCTAAAGAGGGGATTGTGGGTGTT
>NW_024836721.1:0-1223 GCF_019175285.1 Sceloporus undulatus
CAGGGTGGCCGGGGAGTCCCAGGACCTCTTCACGATGGTCTGGAGTGTCGGAAGGAGAGGCAGGCAAGGTGGAGTAGGCACTCGACTGTGCACCCGACGCTCAACCGGGTCTTCAGCGTCGTCTTCCACGGAGGCGAGCTCGATGTCGAGAGCCCTCGCCATCTTGACGACATGTTCAGTGAAGGACCGGACGTCGTCCGACGGGGAAGACGGCTCCGGGTTATGCATCCTCTGGGGCGAGGCCGGCCCCGAGAGGACATCCTCATCCGAAGGTGCTTCATTCGGAAGCAAAGGCTCGTCGTCGGAGTCTAGATCAGAGGAGAGGGGGTCCGTCACTCTAACCTGGGATCTCGGGCGGGTTGGAACAAGGTCCGCTGAGGATCGCGAGCGCCTGCGAGGTGGAGACGGCGATCTCTCGTAGACAGATACGGTCGGGACCGATCTGGACGGGGTGCCTTGGTCTGCAGGATGGGGGTTCAGCCTGGTGAACTCCTTCATCGCTCTGCCCTCCGAAACCGACAAGTAATACCGGCGCGATTGATTATTGAAGAACAGGTCCGGTATCTCATGCCCGCGGGGCTGGTCTTCCTCGTCGTCGGTTCCAGGATGGGAGGGCTACCGGTGTTCTGGCGAGCGAGGAAGAACGGTGTCGTCCGTCCCATGGACAAAGTCCATGGTGGGCAGAGGCGGTGGGGTGTCCGGTACCGGAGTCCGTCGACCTCCTGGCGTCGGCTCTGGATCACGTGGAGCTGCCGAAGTGGAAGCGCGGGCCTGTTTAGACGGGGAACGCTTCTTCTCCTTCACCTTCGGTGGGTCTGTGGTGGGCCGGTCTTTGGAGGACTTGGGCTTCTTCGGGGCAGGATCACGACCCGACTTGTCGTGGTGCCTCTTCTTCCCAGGCTTGGGAAGCTCCTCCGCTGGGAAGAACGGATTATCCGGGAAGGTCGAGGAGGACAGCAGCCACAGCCGACGAGGAAGGTCTTGGAGACCTTGCCCCTTCCGAAGGCACCACCAGCTCCTTAGGCTTCAAAGCGTGGCGAGATGCCTTAGATGCCTTGGACGATGAAGGCGAGACGAGATGGACCTCCGGCTCGGTAGCCTTCTTAGAATGCGAGCCGTCCGACCTCCTCGTCGGTTTGGAGACCGCCTCGGTACCCTCAGTCCCCGAAGACTTATGGGAGCGCTTGGAGGGTTCGTCGGTGGCGCTGGGCGGTTTGGAGCCA
>NW_024836722.1:0-1223 GCF_019175285.1 Sceloporus undulatus
CACAGCCTTGAGGATAACAACCTGTTGTATCTGTCTCCCAAACAGGTGTCTTACCAACATGCCCCTTCATATGATACGCATTCCAAATCTCATATGCCCATTAACTAGTATAATCACTAGTAAGAATATCATAAAGGACAAGGAGGAAATATAAGCAACCAAATATATCAATCAAATATCAAAGCATATTTACATGGCCCACCCACCCTTTACAAAGACTGTGCCTATACAGTATATACACTTGCCCCTCCATTTTTGCAGGGGATCCATTCCAGACCCCCCGCCCCCGTGAAAATTGAAATTCACATATATTCAAGCCCCATTAGCAATGGGGTACATGCTTCATTGTTTCCCCCCCTGTTTCCTACTTGGCGAATATGCGAGGGATGCAGATCTCAAGTTCGCAAAAATGGAGGGGTGACTGTATATTCAGCCCAGCACAGGTATGACCTAGGCCTATTATTATAAGACACATAGCATATAAGGCAGTTTAGAATCATGGCATTTGTTAACCAGGACAGACTCAGGGCAGCAAGTCAAAGAACAGAATCATGGCAGGATTAACCCAATTCTGACAGGAGCCTTCCCCCAGATGAGCAGCAGCTGTGAAGCCCCCCCCCCCCCATACCTGCCCCTTGCACAAAGGGAGCTGTGTGCGAATCTGTAAGAGTTCACTAATGCCTTTTTCTTCCTGGTCTCTTTGTACTAACCTCTGTGGGAATGTGTTGGGTGGTTGCGAGGGTGGCGTTCAAGCCGAATTGGGGGGTGGCCCCACTTCCCTGGGGGACCCACCCCTAAAAACTGGGGGGGGGAGACAGCCTGATGTGTGGGTGTTTTGGGGGTGGGGAGACAGGCTGGAACCCCACATAGAAGAAGACCAACAGGGCAGGCTCTGGCTGCACACCCATCAGTCAGCATAGGGTCAACATGAAGTTTCCCCAAAGTTTGCTTTGCTCCCAGAGCCTGATCCGCCAAGGGGAAGGTCATCTTCCACTGCCTGGAGGAGGTTTCTGGTGTGGCGCAAGCTCTGTCCCTGATTCTTCCATGCGCAGGTCACTGGATCAAGGTCCAAAGTTAGGGTCCCACCTTTCTCTACTGCTCTGCTCTCTGGAGCAGAAATTCCCGGGGCTCTGTCCACTGGCTTCTGCTTTTTCCCTTTCAGCCTTCAGCCCTTGAGAACGGCGGGGGGATATACAGGCTGGGTCTCCCTTATCCGGAAATCT
>NW_024836723.1:0-1222 GCF_019175285.1 Sceloporus undulatus
ACTCTTGGCTCGTAGCCGTACACAGCCTGAAATGGTGACACCCCCGTACTGGAGTGTATCCCCATGTTAAACGCCACCTCCGCGTGAGGCAACAGGTCCATCCAGTTGTCCTGTAGGTGGTTCACATAGCATCTTAGGTATCTTTCCACACACTGATTAGTGCGTTCCACCTGACCATCTGTAGCTGGGTGAAAAGCTGTGCTCAGCGCTAACTGCACCCCCAGTTTGTCCTGTAAGCACCTCCAAAATTGAGAAATGAAGGTTCCTCCTCTATCGGAGACTATCTTGTCTGGTAAACAATGTAACCGGTACACATTTTCTATGAACAAGTCTGCCAACCGTGGCGCACTGGGTACCCCCTTACACCCCACGTAATGCACTTGCTTAGAAAACAAGTCTGCGATCACCCAAATGGTGTCTTTGCCCTTGCTGTTAGGTAAGTCTGTAATGAAGTCCATACCTATGTGTTGCCAGGGCCGAGTGGGAGTTTCCAATGGCCTTAACAACCCACTAGGTTTCCCTGTGTTAGGCTTAGCTCTGGCGCAAACCACGCAGCTTTGAACATAGTTCTCCAATTCTTTTCGCACCCCTGGCCACCAATATTTGCTTCGCAGAGTGTGCCAAGTTTTCACAAACCCCCAGTGTCCCGCCGCCTTGACATCATGGCACGCTGCCATTACCTTATCCCTTAAGTCCTCGGGCACATATATCTTATTGTCCTTGCCCCACAATCCATGTTCCGTCTGCTGTAATTCACTTCTCAAATTATTAATTTCTGGATCCCCCTCGTAAGCTTGGAGGATCTCTCGTAATAGGGGGTCTAAGTCTGCGACTGCCCGCTCTTGTTCCCTTTTTGTCTGGCTTCGTGTGGTCACCCCTAGCCCCAGCTGTTGTGATGTGAACAGGGCCTGTTTTTCCAACTCCTTCTTCTCCCCAGGCCCGTGCATCCGTGAAAGACCATCAGCCAGCCCATTCTCCCTCCCTGGGATGAATTTTATGGTAAAATTGAATTTAAAAAATTCTTTAGCCCATCGTCGCTGTTTTGGGCTTAGCTGCCTCAGAGTCTGCAATGCCTCTAAGTTCCTGTGATCCGTCCATACTTCGAAGGGGTGGGGAGCCCCCTCCAGGAATTGCCTCCAAATGTCTAAAGCCCACTTAATAGCAAACGATTCTTTCTCCCAGCATGGCCAAAGGGCTTGCGTCGAATCAAACTTCTTGGAGG
>NW_024836724.1:0-1222 GCF_019175285.1 Sceloporus undulatus
GGCACCAATGTCTGTTGGAGGAAGAAATCACTGTGGTTTTCCATCTGATGTTTAAATGAGCTGAGTTTTTGCATTTGTTTTGGTGATGGATTTCACCACCCTGGATTGTGATTCATTTTCATACTAAATCCCAGAGTGGTTCCCACTGATACCACTGCCCTCATTGGTGATATAGCGGGGATTACTGACCCTCTAAACATCCATAAGCAATGTGGAAAAAGACCACTTTATGGATTAAAGATGAAGAAAACCAATACTAAAATGTTACGATGCAGAGATAGTTTTAATAGGAATCCAAGAGAGAACAGATTAAAAGGTTACAAGCATCAAATAAGAGGATAAAAAGAAAGCAGAAGGGATGTACAGCAGACAGTCATGGACCAGGATGACTCAGCTTTCAAGAACGCTGAGCACCAAAAGCCCTGTTGGATTTGACATACGATTTCAGCTGCTGAGCATATGTGAATGTCAGAGCTGCTACCTGAAGCATAGATTTGTAGATGAGAAGCAGAGAGAGGCGTGGACCCGAATGTTCAATTGCTGAGATTTTGGTAGATCACAACATACTGAAACCCGGGTCTGAATCATCAGCTTTGGATATGTGGAGTGGTCATTCCGCGTTCTTCTTCCAGTTTAGACAGTCCTTAGGAATCTAGCAGGGGAGAGAGCAGATGTTGCGTCCCAAGGAACCACTCAGGCGGTGAGATCCGAGACGACCGCTAGAGGAATTGCCATAAGAAGTGCCGCCTCCAACAAAAATGGGCTCACAGGTGGAAGTCAGGATGGGTCCTGGTACGGCCACCACAACAGGAGTTGGATGGATCACAACTTCTGATGGTTCAAGCTGGCAGATGGATTGAGGGGTGACCCCCGCCAGGGTGCCCAGGTCTGCGGAGGTTGTGCTTCTTCCATTGAAACCAGAAAGGCCAGAGATTCCTAGGGCTCCTCTGAAACTGCTACCTCCACAGCCTGAGGATTCAAGGGGATAGACTGGGAGGGAACAGCGAGAGGGAACAGCGCAGGTTGGCAGACAGCAAGACATGGCTGAGGAATGGGAGAGAGGCTGGAACATGCAAGAGAGAAAAATGGAGAGACATCAGTACACAATCTGATCATGAATAATCCCAAATCAGCACCTTTTTCTGGACAAAGTCATCAGAGAAGCAAAGGAGAGCAACATTAGTAGAAACTTTCGTATGTTTTTACCAGTATGTGATTTAAG
>NW_024836725.1:0-1222 GCF_019175285.1 Sceloporus undulatus
TTTTTTTTTACTGTGTGGAAGGATGGAACCTAAGAAAAGCAGGTCTATGAGAGAAAAACAACTTCTCTGTTTTGGGTGTCCATTGTAGTCTAGGAAGCACCCCTGATGGGTTTACCTATTGACAAGTAGCAATGGTTTGAGACTATCCGGGGGGGGGGGAGTCATAACCAAAAGGTTCCAAGAAGCCTTAGAGGGGTTTATGGTTGGATCTGACGGCGATTCTGTTGATGCCCTGACTAACATTTGGGATAATGATCTCTCCAGGGCTATACACAGTATCGCTCCTAAGTGTCCTTTCCGGCCCCGCTTCTAATAAGAAACTCTGGTGTACGGAAGATCTCCGAGAAATAAAGCGGAGGCACCAGCGCTTATCCGATAAGACACTCCATCAGGCTCTTTTGAAGTCTTGTGAAGTGGCAATAGGTGCAGCAAAAAATTCCTTCTATGCTACACGTATTGCGTCTGCAGAGTCACGTCCGGCAGAGCTGTTCAGGGTGGTGAGTTAGCTGACTCAGCTTCCTCCCACTCTGAACCCTATTTTAGAACCAACTAAGGCCTGCTGTGACAATTTTAACAACTTCTTCGCAGATAAAATCTCTTGGATAAGGGCTGATCTCGATGCAGGCATTTCATCAGAAACAATAGGAGAGGTGTCCAGAGCTTCCGTGGACTCTGTTATACTGGATCACTTTGAGTTTGTTCATACCAATGAAGTGGACAAGCTCCTTGGAAGTGTTAGAAAGACGACGTGCTCTCTCAATCCCTGTCCCTCTTGGCTGGCCGCCCAGGGTGGTGATGTGGTAACATTATTATTGCAATGCATAATTAACACATCATTCAGGGAGGGAAAATTTCTATCTAGTTTAAAACTAGCAATAGTCAAACCGTTGCTTTAAAAACCCTCCATGGACCCCCTGATAAGGAACAATTATAGGCTGGCCTCATTACTGCCATTTTTAGGTAAGGTGATCAAGAGAGCAGTTGCCTTCCAACTCCAATCTGTCTTGGATGAAACCGATTATCTGGGCCCATTTCAAACTGGTTTCAGAGCAGGATATGGAGTTGAGACTGCCATGGTCGTCTTAGTCGATTATCTCCGTCTGGGCATCGACAGGGGAAGTGTGGCCTTGTTGGTGCTATTGGACATCTCAGCAGCTTTCGATACCATCAACCACAGTATCCTCCTGGAACGCCTGAGGGAGTTGGGTATCGGGGGCACTGC
>NW_024836726.1:0-943 GCF_019175285.1 Sceloporus undulatus
GTCTCTGCGAATCATACAAATGGGTTTAGACTGACAAGCTAAGGTCTGCGGCGGAGGGAGTGTCCTGAAACCAAAGCTATGGTGAACCAAAGGTATATTTATTACAATAAAAACACCTTGAACCATAAAAGAGTCAGTCCTTTGTTCATGCACAAATCAAATAGCAATAACTTTGCTAAACCTGAGGAGGGAACAGAGGTCATGCAAGACCGATCCCATAGAACTTGTGCAAATCAACATTCAACAAATATAAATAGTGTCAACTATACAAGTGTAGTAAACACAAGCATCAGTAGTGCAATCAATGCAACCCTGAAACCAACACAGCCCTCCCGAAAGCTGCGTCTCGAATGGCCCTGGTGTCCAACCTATAGTGCTTAATAAAAGTCAGAGGTTGGGACCAGACAGCAGCCTTGCAGATTTCCTCCAATGGGATTCCCGACAGGAATGCGGAGGACGCTGCAATCGACCTTGTGGAATGGGACCGAACCCTGCCAGGAAGAGGTTTGCCTAACAGTTCATAGCAGAGGTGGATGGTACCAGCCACCCATTTGGACAACCTCTGCGCAGACACAGGCAACCCTTTCTTCGGTTCCGAGTAGCATTGGAAAAGTCTCTCGGACCGACTGGAGGCAGCAGTTCTGTCTAGGTAAAAAGCCAGCGCTCTCCTGACATCAAGAGAGTGTAGGCGTCGTTCCTCATCCGACATCGGGTTGGATGCGAGAGTGGGCAACACAATGTCTTGGCACATGTGAAAAGAAGACACAACCTTCGGCAAGAAGGTAATGTCCGTGCGGAGGACCACCTTGTCCCTGTGGAACCTCAGGAATGGCTGGTCCCTCCGCAAAGCACAGAGTTCGCCCGCACGGCGGGCAGAGGTGATGGCCACAAGCAAGGCGGTTTTCCAAGTCACAAGTCTCAAGTCCACTGTGGCCATCGGTTC
>NW_024836726.1:1043-1222 GCF_019175285.1 Sceloporus undulatus
TATTTGGCACAAATGGCAGACAGGTAGCATTTGATGGATGCGAGGGACAGCCCTCCATCCAAAAGTGCCATCAAAAACTCCAGCACCACTGGAGTGGACACCTGAGCAGGAGATAAGCCCTTTTGGTCCAGAAAGAGGCAAAATCTCTTCCATTTCAGGGCATAAGAGCGCTGGGTGGA
>NW_024836727.1:0-1222 GCF_019175285.1 Sceloporus undulatus
CATCTTTCTGGGTTCGATGTAGTTTGCTCTCCTCGCTCAATGGAGCTAGTGTAGGGTCTTTCAGCTCCTAAATTTCTCTATTTTCTTGCTGATGGTAACTAATTCGGCTGAGGTGGTAACTAATATGGCTGAGTTTGGTAACTAATTTGGCTGAGTGGTGTAAGAAATGCCCTTTCCGGCTGTCTGGGCCTGCTTGCCACAAAAAGACAGCTCTCTGCTTGCTCTCAGCAAAGTCTGCTCCCCAACTAAAAACCTCTAGCTACAGCAGAGCATGCTGGGAAAGGGCAAACCAAACCTGGAAATAATGCAGGGGAAACCTACAGCTCCTCCCACAAACTAATACAAAGAACTTTTCTACACTAAAATAATCTGTGGCCTGAACCAATGTGAAAGAAAAGGCAGGGGAAAGTCAATCAGTCCTGGCAGGACATCACAGCACCTAAAGGATGAAGCAAAGAAAAACAGTGCCAAAGAACTTACAAATTTCTTCCAGCAGGCTTAAGTGTTTCTGCTTACACTAAAGGTTGCATGGATGAGAGAGGAGAAGGTGTCAGTTCTCAGGACAGATTACTCTCTTGCCTTTCACCAAGGGATGGGACACTTTTTGTAAGAATTAAAGTACAGTAGTTACACTGATCTAAGAATAAGTCAACTCAGTTTTGGGGGTCAATCTTTTTACTAAACTTTCTAGACTTATATGTGAGTATATACAGTATGTATAAAGAATGGAAGGAAGGACAAATCACCAAGAAAGAATATAAATGTCTAGCCCAAGCTTACAGGAATGTTATAAGGAAAGCAAAAGCTCAGAATGAGATTAAACTGGCTAAGCAAGCAATGAACCATGTGGGACACAAGAGGGAAGGTGATGAATGGAGTAGAAATGAAATAATAGACATAATGGTAACTGTCCTTCAGCATTTCCAGCCATGCTCCTCCTACTACTACTACTACAGCTTTTTATTTCTGTTCTCATCCCCTTCTATCTGTACATGCACTCCACTCAGCTACCACCTTCTGACAGATTGACAACAAGAGGGTTTTTACATTGCATAGGATAGAAGGTGCACTGGTGCATGGCTGAAGAAATCAGGCCTTCTGGAAGCATGTACTCCCTTGCAAGTTGAGTGTTACTGCTGCTGTTGTTATGTGAGGGGACAGAAGTTGCACCTGTATAACCAATGCAATGCACACAAGCAGCAGCAATAGCATCAGCGTTTTT
>NW_024836728.1:0-1222 GCF_019175285.1 Sceloporus undulatus
TCCGAAAAGCCAAAGCAGCTGGACCACATCTTTTCTCAAGGATGAGCCTATGAACTCTGGTTGATATCCACTACTAGGCTTCCTCTCTCATTAAACATTTCTGGGAAAGACCAGATGCATGGACTGTGGGCAAAAGGAGACCGCTCCGTCCCTCTGCTTCCAAACAGTTCCACATCTCAAAGTTTCGTTTCAATCCCAGGCAGTCTTAAAATGGAGTCCATTAACTCACTGGTTCCCACACGACAGAAGGATAATCCACATCTCCAGGGTAGGCTTTCTGGTCCTGGGACTGAAAGAGTTCATTTGTTTTGTTTTAAATAAAGGACCTCTGCCCCTGGCCATGCATCAGCCAAGAAGGATGATAATTAAAGCCAGCTGCAAGTTCTTCAACATTCATCCCATCAAAAATAGATAGCAAATGCAAGTTTAAGGGGAAGATGCACAGAATACCAAAGCCTTGCTTTGGAAAGATGAAGTCATTGGGTCTGAATGGATACTGCCCCACATCATGACTTCAGAAATAAATGCCTGGGGGTTTGAAGATCCGGAAGTGCAGACCAACCAAACCTAAGTGCTGCTTAACTGTTTTTCTAAAAATCAAGACTTGAAAGGACGGCAAAGAATGATCTGCCAATGCAAGACACTCACAATTGCAGCACTAATAAGCAGCCCTCCAGTCCTTGCTTTAAAAACTCCAATATAGAGTCCTTCCACCTTTGATTCCCTTCCGTTCAATGCTCCAGAGTCATTTGAGCTTGGAGAGTAGAGAGATCTTGTTGCACCTTTGAGACTAACTGAAAGAAAGAAGTTGGAAGTAAGAGCTGTTCGACAGTGGGACATACTCCCTTGGAGAGCAGTGGAGTCTCCTTCTTCGAAGGTCTTTAAACAGAGGCTGGATGGCCATCTGTCAGGGATGCTTTGATTGAGAGTTCCTGCATGACAGAATGGGGTTGGACTGGATGGCCCTTGCGGTCCCTTCCAACACTATGGCCCGTTACAGACTGCCAAAATAAAGCTGCTTTGGGTCTCTTTGGAGGTATGCTATTTAAATGATGCATGGGTCCTAAGAGTCCGGAGGTTGTGCCAAAGCCACACTCCATTCCTAAGCACTGGAGGGCAGCTTTGGTGCAGCTTCCGGATTCTTAGGATGCATGCATCATTTAAACAGCATACCTCCAAAGAGACCCAAAGCAGCTTTATTTTGGCAGTCTGTAACAGGCCT
>NW_024836729.1:0-1222 GCF_019175285.1 Sceloporus undulatus
CATTCTCTGAAGATGCCAGCCAGAGATGCTGGTGAAACGTCAGGAAGAAACTCTTCTAATATGTCCACATAGTCCAAAACCCCCACAAAAAATATGAAACCAATTCAGTTTAAATCAGATCAGCCCTGTGCGAACAGCATAGGAACTGGATTCAGAGAAAGTATTGGCAAGACCAGTGCCTCCTTGCTTCCTAGCTTTGAACGACAAGGACGCTCCCCTTTTTCATGGCCATGCTTGCTTCTCTCAACTTTCTCCCTTTCGGAACACACCTTGGCTTTTCAGCAACCCTGTGGAACGAAGCCACAGAAAAGCAGTGCCACTGGCGATGCTGCCACTTCTAAAGGGCACCTTTGTTGTGCAACCGAATGGATCATATGGACCGGCTGAGATGGAAAGCTCTTCCACTTCAGGTTGTCTTCCTTCTTGCTCCTCTCCTGCCTTTGCAACGGCTAACAAGATTACTTGGTCACGCTGCCGGGATGGGGAGGTAAACCTCTCTTGTGTGGCTATATTTATGCCGCCCAATCCTCTTAAAATTACACCCGGGTTATTAGCAGGCTTGTTAGAGTTCAGAAACGCAAAGCAAAGAAAGAGTGCATCCCGTTGAAGAATAACATTCATGAAAGAACATGACGAAACCAACTGTCTTTTAATATCCTTTCATTGTCCTCAATCTTTATAAATATTCCCCAGTAAGACAAGATGCAAAGGAAGGCACTCAAAGAATAAAAGTGGATCGAGAAAACCAGGTCATTTTCAGTGGTCCAAGTGAAACAGTATGCATTACCTGTGCCTGTGTTGCATCTTTATATATCTTAACACATAAGTCTGTGCCCTGTTGTCTTCTAACAGTATTGGGGACCGGGATCAAAAGAAGAACCTTAAAGCCAAGCCCTAGTTAGCTGAGCATCATGTTCACATAGCAATTGTTGTTGTGATGTTAATTTATATCCCACCATCTTCCATACGTGGGACCCTAAGCAGCTTACTTACAACACATTGGCCCCATACAGACAGGCCAAAATAAAGCTGCTTCGGGTCACTTTGGAGGTACGCCTTTTCAATGATGCATGCGTCCTGAGAGTCCGGAAGCTGCGCCAAAGCCACGATCCAGTCCTAAGGACTGGAGCGCAGCTTTGGCGCAGCTTCCAGACTCTCAGGACGCATGCATCATTGAAACAGCATACCTCCAAAGTGACCCAAAGCAGCTTTATTTTGGCTT
>NW_024836730.1:0-354 GCF_019175285.1 Sceloporus undulatus
GGGTTAGGGGGTTGCGGAATATAGAATACGTACTAAATGGCGGTCTGTAACCCGCCACTTTTAAGTGCTTATAAAGGCATTCTAAAACTGATATGAAGCTATTGCCAAATCTCATTTCTTTTAATATTTTGAACAAAGAATACCATTCTACCCTGTCAAACACTTCAAAGCATCCAAAGGAAAAAAGGCTAAATGTGTTTTTGTTCATGAAGAGTGATGTATTAAGTTAAGGGCTTTACGTATTGAATCTGACATTTTCCTCCCTGGCATGAAATCTACCTGATCTGGAGTGACATAATCTAGGATAAATTTATTCATTCTATCTGTCAAGATGGATGTGAATAGTTTGGCATC
>NW_024836730.1:454-768 GCF_019175285.1 Sceloporus undulatus
CCCCAAAGGTGTCTATTGTGTCCTTTATTTCAGGGAAACATTTTTGGGGTGTTGTACTACTAGTAAATGTCATCTGTGTATCGCATTATTTTGTGTTAGGTCTTGTTACTGTTTGAACCTGTTATATTTGGATTTGATCTGATGAGTTGAGCCAGAGGTTCGATATAGATTGCAAATAGTATGGGTGATAATAGGCAGCCCTGTTTGGTGCCTTTATATAAATTGAATTTCTCAGAGTCCATTCCATTTACTAGCACTGTCGGGGGTGGGTTATAGACCGCCGCTTTGAGGCGGTCTGCCACCGCTGCCATTTG
>NW_024836730.1:868-1222 GCF_019175285.1 Sceloporus undulatus
GGGTTAGGGGGTTGCGGAATATAGAATACGTACTAAATGGCGGTCTGTAACCCGCCACTTTTAAGTGCTTATAAAGGCATTCTAAAACTGATATGAAGCTATTGCCAAATCTCATTTCTTTTAATATTTTGAACAAAGAATACCATTCTACCCTGTCAAACACTTCAAAGCATCCAAAGGAAAAAAGGCTAAATGTGTTTTTGTTCATGAAGAGTGATGTATTAAGTTAAGGGCTTTACGTATTGAATCTGACATTTTCCTCCCTGGCATGAAATCTACCTGATCTGGAGTGACATAATCTAGGATAAATTTATTCATTCTATCTGTCAAGATGGATGTGAATAGTTTGGCATC
>NW_024836731.1:0-758 GCF_019175285.1 Sceloporus undulatus
TAAAACAAGCTGAGAAAAACATCCCCTTGAAACACCAGAAAAATCAGTGAAGAAAAAGTGTCAATTCCAGGCTAAATGTATGATCTTCATCATACATTTATACATTGGGAACTGTTTCAAAGCATTCCCAGAAATGGCGTCCCCTGGAACCCGATGGGAACGCTCAGTGGCGGTGGCATTCCCTGTGCGGTAAACTAGCATTCTGGGGCCCATCGGGTTCCCATCACGCTCCGTGTGCGGCCCCGCTCGTGCCCGTTCTAACACATCGGGGAACGTTTTATCCCCGGTGCAATAAACTCAGTTGTGTACTGCTCTACTCATCCATCCCCACATTAGCAGCCAGCAATACAGGATGGGAACTGTGTGAGGTAATAGCAGATCTTTGTGTATTCCTTTATTGCATGTTAGAGGTGCAATAGTACAAGGGCGCTGGTTTTGGCCATCACAGCCCATGTTCTTCATTAACCTAGTTCAAGCCATAGGTTCAAACAATGTGTTGAATGAAAATGAAACTTAGGGCCTGAGCAGACAGGCCAAAATAAAGCTGCTTCGGGTCTCTTTGGAAGTATGTTGTTTAAATGATGCATGGGTCCTACAAGTCTGGAGGTCGCACCAAAGCCACACTCCATTCCTAAGCACTGGAGTGCAGCTTTGGTGCAGCTTCCAGATTCTTAGGATGCATGCATCATTTAAATAGCATACCTCCAAAGAGACCCAAAGCAGCTTTATTTTTGGCAGTCTGTAACAGGCCATAGATA
>NW_024836731.1:858-1222 GCF_019175285.1 Sceloporus undulatus
AGACCCAAAGCAGCTTTATTTTGGCAGTCTGTAACAGGCCATAATTACTTATTAAGACAAGGCCTGTTTTGTTTGCAGTAAGGAAGCATGGGTTGATGCTAATGGTGATTCTGCCAAGAATCACCAGCCTAGCTGAGTCATAGAGGTGTGAAAGCCCACAACAGTATTAGCAATAGCTTTAAGGCTGAAAAAAAGGACAAAATCAGCAGAAAAACAAAAACAAGAGGTTGAGAACTGATGAAGATAGCTTGAGTTTCACATTGGTTCTTAAATGGCCAGAGGGTGGAATGTTGGGGAGGGGAACCATTTTACAAGTTCTTGATTATTGATTGCTTGTTCACTTTAGCATTCTCTCTCTCTCTCT
>NW_024836732.1:0-1222 GCF_019175285.1 Sceloporus undulatus
CGCTGCCCACGGAGCTCCGCTCATCTACCACCCTGGCCCAATTTAGGAAGGACCTCAAAACCTTCCTATTCAAACAGGCATTCCCCAATTAAATATCCTGTGGGCCTCCCTCCTCTTCCGTGGCCATGAGGTTGGGCAAGGGGCTTTTTATTGTTGTTTTTAAGATTGCTGTATTTGTTTTTAACCTTTGTACTTTGTTGCACTTGTTGCATCTTGTAAGCCGCCCTGATCGTCTGGAAGGGCGGGATACAAATAAAAATTTTATTTTTATTATTTTAAGATAGTTTTTTAAATGTAAGCCTGAATGTGATGAATGCGATAAGCACCCAATGATAAGTCTGAAGTTGCAGCATGGTGCCTTTCAGAATGTATGCCTGGCAGGCAGGGCCTGTGGAATTTCTAATTTTTTTGAAGCACAAGTGGGCAACTTGTGGTCCCCCAAATGCCCTGTTTTTCCCCCCTTTCTTTTCAGTCTATGCAGAGTCCAAAAGAGAACAGGGCCAAGTAGCAGTTTGGTTAGGGGATCCTGCGATCCAGGGCTATTCTTCTCCGCTTGCTAGTTAGCTATACTTGTGAAGGAACCAAGACTGCCAGGTTTGCTCTATGTGTCTGTATGGACTTTTTTTAAAAAAAATCTAACTATATGGTTGCCTATTAGAATAAAGTCTTTATAAGGTATTTTACAAAAATAAATAATAATCTAAAATACAACGGCCCGTTCTGCACAGGCCAAAAGTACGCACAAAGCGCGTACTAGGGTTAGAAAGGGGCGCCCTTTTTGGACGCCCTTAACCCTAGCACACGCTCAGCACATACAAAATGGCGACACCCGTTCTACATGGGCGCCACTATCTCAATGCCGTTGGACTCTTAGCACCTGCACGTCGCGCGACGGAAGTGACACTGCGAGTGCGTGACTAGTGACTTGTGGCGCCACTTCCGGGGTGCAAAAAGAAGCAGCTTTTTGCGGCTTCTTTTTGTTGTGTCTGGGAATTGCGCGGTTTGTCCGCTGCGGTACCCGGACGCAGCAACCAGTGGCGCCAGCAGAGCGCTGGTTTTGGGCGCTCTGTAATGCGCCATAAAAACTTAAGGAACTAGATATAGTGAAAAATAGAATGCAGCAAAACTTTGCATGTGGGAGGAAGATACACTGAGCAGTAAGGAAGAAGGGACACTGTCTCTTGCAGAAACTGGAGCACTTCACAATGAACATCTTCATTGC
>NW_024836733.1:0-480 GCF_019175285.1 Sceloporus undulatus
ACGCCTCTCTCCAAGGGTCCCCCCTTTCCTCTTTTCTCAAAATAACCCCTCAAGTACCTGGGCCCCAAGGAATCCCCAGAGGAGGGGGCAGGGAAGGGAGAGAAGGGAGAGGAGGCCTGGCAGGCTCCCTGACTTTCTTTGGGGGGAGGAGATTGGGGTTTCCGTCCTTCTTACATCACCCCCCAGAAGATCCTCCAGCCATTCTGAATGAATGAGGGCTCTCCTCACTTCACTCTCTCAGAGCAGGCTGTGAGGGCGGCAGATTCAGGGGCTGAGACTGTGAATGCACATTTGCCACCAAAGGCCCCTCTTGAGCATGCGCAGGGATCGCAAAGCCCTAGCTGCTGCTGCTGCTTATTCCATTGTCGGCATTTGGAAGAAGGGAAGGACTACACCCTTCCTTCCTTTTTCCTTCCTTCCTTCCAGAATGGAAGGACTCAGGAGGGAAAGGCTGTGAAGACTCTGCTTTGTACATACAGA
>NW_024836733.1:580-1222 GCF_019175285.1 Sceloporus undulatus
AATGCTATTGTACCCTATCCTGTGTGATGCTTTGTATTTGGCACAAACCTCTTCCCTAAATGAGTCATCAGAAGGGAGGGTCTCTCCTCTGCCCCGCTTTCCAGGAGGGAGGGGGCTTCTTAAAGTCTTTTTTACCTCTGAATCCCCCTCCCCTCCATGGCCACGCCTCTCTCCAAGGGTCCCCCCTTTCCTCTTTTCTCAAAATAACCCCTCAAGTACCTGGGCCCCAAGGAATCCCCAGAGGAGGGGGCAGGGAAGGGAGAGAAGGGAGAGGAGGCCTGGCAGGCTCCCTGACTTTCTTTGGGGGGAGGAGATTGGGGTTTCCGTCCTTCTTACATCACCCCCCAGAAGATCCTCCAGCCATTCTGAATGAATGAGGGCTCTCCTCACTTCACTCTCTCAGAGCAGGCTGTGAGGGCGGCAGATTCAGGGGCTGAGACTGTGAATGCACATTTGCCACCAAAGGCCCCTCTTGAGCATGCGCAGGGATCGCAAAGCCCTAGCTGCTGCTGCTGCTTATTCCATTGTCGGCATTTGGAAGAAGGGAAGGACTACACCCTTCCTTCCTTTTTCCTTCCTTCCTTCCAGAATGGAAGGACTCAGGAGGGAAAGGCTGTGAAGACTCTGCTTTGTACATACAGA
>NW_024836734.1:0-1222 GCF_019175285.1 Sceloporus undulatus
AAGAATAAAGATATTAATAATAATTTTATGTCTATTTTAAAATTACTGGTTAAGTTAAATACAGTATTAAATGGTTTAATATGATTAAGATTTAGATAAGATAGCAAAGAATGGATAATTGTGATTTATTACATATTGTATGTGGAATATTATGTAAAATATATTTTTAAATACTATTATATTGATTTTTTAAAAAGAGATTGATTGAAACAGATATTTAGGAAAGGGAGAAAACCACACGCTGGGAAACTTTTTATCTTTGTGCATATTCTGGCTTTCAACCCACAACTTGATGAATGTCTCCTGAATCCCTGTCCATGATCCTCTTTCTGGGTTATGTGGGACCAACAGACACAACTGCCCTTTAAATAGCACTCTCCCTCTCTTATATATACACACACATACACACACACACACACACACACACATTAATGTTCCTCTTTGTGGGTTTTGTGGGACCAACAAACAGAACTGCCTTTTAAATCTCTCTTTCTTTTCACACACACACGTGTATATACACATAAAGATTAAAACTGAGGTTTTTGATGTGTGTGTATATATACAATATATATATATACACACACACACACACACACACACACACACACACAATCCCTCTCTGCCTGCCTGCCTGCCTGCAAGGGCACATGGCTCCCTCAGTATCCCTCCGCCAAAGGGGCTGCAGAAACTAGGTCCCAAGGGAGGGACGGAGGGTCCCTTGGCCGGTCCCTAGTCCTGGGGCAGAGGCTCCTTGGCCCTGGCATCATCAGCCTCTGGGAACGAAGGAGGGTGCCCCAAAGGGAGGAGGAGGAGAGGCAGCCTGGCTGGGGAGGCCTCTGGAGGGACTCTTTTTCCTCCTCCACGTGGAGGGAGCGGCCCTGAGGCACCTGCTCCCTGCGGCTCTTCAGGTATAAAAAGGGCAGGAAACAGCAGTTGGCCAGGCTGAGAAGGAGACCTTGAGAGGCAGGGACTGGGCCCTGGTTGAGGCTGAGCAGAAGGAGGAGGAAGCGGGCCCCAGCTGGGAGAAGGAGTTCCTCGGCCTCTTGGGACTGGGCTTGGTCCCCACACTAAAGGGCCCAGGAATTCGGGGGGCCAAAATGGAGCCCATGGAGTCCTGGTTGTAGCACCCCTGGCCCCATCATTGACTCTGGATGGGCAGGAGGAGTGCAAGGCCAACATCGTCCCCCAAGAGACCCCCAGTGGGGACCCAAAGGAGAATGAG
>NW_024836735.1:0-1222 GCF_019175285.1 Sceloporus undulatus
GTCCATATATGTGTCTGTCTCCTAGAGATAGGCGCTGTAAAGAACTGAATAGGGTTTCAAGGAGCTGTGATCCAAAACACACGGCAGAAATATACCAGTTTGAGGCTGTATCCACACTTCAAAAGGAATCTAGTTTGACACCACTTTAACTGCCATGCCTCAATGCTGCGGATTTCTAGCAAGTGTGGTTTGTTGTGGCACCAGAGTAAAAGAACCAAGACAACTCATGTTTACACTGTTAGTAGCTCTGTGTGTGTGTGTGTGTGTGTGTGTGTGTGTGTGTATATATATATATATATGTGTGTGTGTGCCATCTATCTATCTGTATACATTATTTCCAATTCTGTGTCTTCTTTGAAAAGGATGGAAAGGAAAAGAAACCACAAAAGTGAGGCTAACTCTTGGGAATAATCAATCTTCATGAAGCTGCCTTATTTCTCCTGCGCAGAGCCTCCCTGCCTCCAGGTGGCGCTGCTTCCCTCCTTCCTCCTCCCAAACTCAAGGCTGAGGCCCCACCTCCCTCCCAGAGAAAGAGACCCAATGGAAGGCGGGAAAAGGGCAGACTGGGGTGGGAGGGGCCAAGGGCGGGGCTATGCTAATTTAGGAGCAATAGGGAGAAAATGTGATTTCTTCAGCCAGCCTTGCAATTCCAGTGGCATGGCCAGCAGGTGGCGATGTTTCCCTCCCAGCAGCCATGGAAGGAAGACAAGTAGCAACCAAGGCTCAGAGAGATAGTGGGTGTGGTCAAGGGTGGGGACATGCAAAGTTTTGGCCAATAAAATTGAAGGAGAGCCCCAAAACCTTTCCTGTGGCTGAAGAGTCCCCCTGGAGGTGAGGCTGTGAGGGCAGGGAGGGCGTGGCTGGGGCTCCGTGGAGAGGGCTGTGGGTGAAGGGGGCTTCTGGGGCTGGAGGGGGAATGGAGGTCAAGGCAGGTGGATAGAGGCCTGGGGCTAGACCAAGGTCTCACTGTGGCCTGGAAGGATGTCCCAAGGAGAGGGGGCTCTGGGCGGCCAAAGGCTGAGCATCCATTATTTAGGCTGCTATTCTGGTTAAATCCAATCATGCTTTTTGGGATATGGTGGCTTCATTCTTTTTCCTTGATGTTCTTAGGCATTGCTCTGTTTTTAATATAAGTATTAGCACCTCAGATTTGGATAAAAGAACAGGAGTTATCTAGGCCTTTGCGTGAGATTCAAGGCCACTTCTTGGTTCACAGTTTTTT
>NW_024836736.1:0-1222 GCF_019175285.1 Sceloporus undulatus
CTCGCTCCTTGCCAGAGACCTCTTTTAGCCTCTGTATCTTGTACCTTGGCTCAGGGACAGGAAAAAGACCCTCTCTCTAAGCCAACTGCCATGGCCCTGGCCTCCCTCGGAGGGAGGAGAGAAGCAGACCCAAAAATCATGGCAGAAATAACCCAGTTCGAGGCCGCTTTAACTGCCCTGGCTCAATGCTAGGGAATTCTGGGAACTGTAGTTTTGTGAGACATTTAGCCTTCTCTGCTCTGGTGCCACAACAAACTACAATTCCCAGGATTCCCTAACAATGAGCCAGGCCAGTTAAAGCAGGTGTCTTCTGGACCCCTGAGGCAAAGTCTGCTGGACTTAATCCCCTTCCCTTGTGTGCCATGTTTTTAGACTGTGAACCTGAGGGCAGGGAACTGATCTCTAAGCCGCTCTGAGGACGTTTCTAAAGGACGGGGTATCGATGAACATTAAAGGATAAACAAGCATGGCAGAGCGGTTTGAGTTGTGGACTACAACTCTGGAGCCCAGGGTCGGATTCCAAGCTGAGCCTTGGAAGCCCACTGAGAGACCTGGGTCGAGTCACACTCTCTCAGCCTCCTCACGGCAAAACCCCTCCGAAGACGCTTGGCCATGACAGGGCTGCCTCCGCTCCGCTCCGCGCCCCAAACAAACTCCAACTCCCAGAATTCCATAGCCTTGATGCAGGAAAAGAGTTAAAGCGGTTCCAACCCGGGTTATTCCCCCAGTGCGGATGCAGCCCTTACCTTCCGGACCCCTTTGTAGATGTAGAAGTAGAGCTCCCGGCCGACATTGAAGCAGAGCCGGTCCCCGTTGCCGCTCTGGTCGTTGACGTTGACGAAGGAGACGCGGACCGGGTTGGAGCCCTGGGAGTTGAAGGGCACCCGGTTGGGGCGGCTGTACTCGGAGTGGCTGAGCAGCTTGTAGAGCCCCTCGCGGGTGGTGAACTGGGTCTTAATCTCGTTCATCTCCTTCCCTCCTCCTCCCTCCGCCGCCATCTTGGAAAGGAGCATTCATCCTGGGCCCCCTCCTCCCCTCCCCTCCAGTGCCCGGATGTAAGGGCCAGCGCGCAGGCGCGATCCAAGAGGAGAGGAAGAACGCGTCCCTCCCGGTCCAGCACCGAAAGGAGACTACAGAGAGGCGCTCGCGCCCAAGGGGGAGGAGCCTCGGCCCTGCCCCTGTTTACCGCGGCCCCGCGCAGGCGCAGTAGCTCGGCCTCTGG
>NW_024836737.1:0-1222 GCF_019175285.1 Sceloporus undulatus
GATTGATAGGCATCAGCAAAACATGTTGGGTATATAAATAAAATAAAAGAGTCAAGCAGTACATGTTTTGAAATGACCTAGCTTCCCTTTTGGAGGACTATGGAGAGGCGATAGACGCAGCAAAGAACTCGTTCTATGCTGCGCGTATCGCGTCCGCGGAGTCGCGTCCAGCAGAGCTGTTCAGAGTAGTGAGGGAACTTACGCATCTTCCCTCCTCCCTGAACCCTATTTTGGAAACATCTAAGGCCTGCTGTGACCAATTTAACAACTTCTTCGCGGATAAAACCTCTCGGATAAGGACTGATCTCGATGCCATTGTTGGGTCAGAAACCAGTGTAGAGGTCTCCAGAGCTTCCGTGGACTCAATTAGACTGGATCACTTTGAGTCTGTAAGTACCGAGGATGTGGACAAGATCCTTAGAAGTGTTAGGAAGACAACCTGCTCTCTCGATCCCAGTCCCTCATGGCTAGCGGCTCAAGGGGGATCGGTGGTAACTACCTTGTTACGCCGAATAATAAACACATCATTCAGGGATGGGCAATTTCCATCTAATTTGAAAACGGCTATCGTAAAACCACTGTTAAAGAAGCCCTCCCTTGACCCCCTGATGCATAATAATTATCGGCCGGTATCGCTATTGCCATTTCTAGGGAAGGTGATCGAGAGGGCGGTTGCCATCCAGCTTCAATCGATTTTGGATGAAACTGATTTTCTAGACCCATTTCAAACTGGCTTCCGGGCGGGCTATGGGGTTGAGACTGCCATGGTCGCCCTGGTCGATGATCTCCGTCTGGGCATGGACAGGGGTATCGTGTCCCTGTTAGTGCTCTTAGACATCTCAGCGGCTTTCGATACCATTGACCATGGTATCCCTCTGGGACGTCTGAGAGAGTTGGGAATTGGTGGCACTGTGCTCCAGTGGTTCCGTTCCTACCTCTTGGGTCTGTCCCAGATGGTGCAGCTGGGGGACGTGTGCTCCGATAGGAGGGCACTTACATCTGGTGTCCCTCAGGGAGCCATTCTGTCCCCCATGCTATTCAACATTTACATGAAACCGCTGGGTGAGATCATCCGGAGACACGGGGCACGGTGTTATCAGTACGCTGATGACACCCAGATAGTCTTCTCTGTGCCTCCAGCTGCTGCAGTGACCAGGGATGACATCTCTCCTCTGGATGCCTGTCTGGAGTCAGTAATGGGCTGGATGAGGGGAAACAGACT
>NW_024836738.1:0-1222 GCF_019175285.1 Sceloporus undulatus
TTCCCTCCCACCCTTCACTTTCACATGGCTAAAGTATAGCTTCTCCTCTCTGTTTGTTCCCCTCTTCAGTGCCAAGAGAAGATGCGGCCAGTCGGGAAGGCCATACAAGATCTGGGCAACCCAGGCAAGGGGCGCTCGGTGGAAGAACTGGAGAATCTTATGCACAGCTGCATACTGGAGATAGGCGACCACATCAGCGAGTGCTTGAAAGCTTATCCTAAGAAGCAGAAAACTATACTCTGGCGAAGGTAAGCCTCACTTACTTACCTGCCAGGCCTTTTGCCATGGAATCCAATGACCCCGACAAGGCTGTAGAAATGGAGCCGATTTGGCTCTCGGTGGCTCCCCTTATCATAACTGAGGTCCTCTTCCAGAACACCCCATTCTACCATCAGCAATCCTTTGGCAGCCATTGCTTTCTATTTAGGATTGTTCTTCTAGGGGACTGAAGCCTAAACTGGTATTTTGGACTTTGGCTCCCAGAAATCTAGACCGTTGATCGAGATGGCTGAGGCTTCTGGGAGCTGAAGTCCAGAATATCTGGAAGCTCTAAGGGCTGAGATGGCATGAGAGTTTTTTGTCCATGGTCTGCTGTGTGAAATTGTGGCAAAGACTAAATTTGACAAGATGACCCGACTTCAGCTCTGATGTGGCAGCTCTATACTGCCAGCCATTCTAGACCAGTGATTCCCAGATTTTCATCCCTTCAACGTTTTGGACTTTAGCTCCCCAAACTCCTGACTGTTGCTCAAACTGACTGGTGATTCTGGGAGTTGAAGTCCAAAACACCCGAAGGACCAACATTTGGGAATTAGAGGTCTACACCAACTTTATAGACGTTTAGGGGTTAGAAGGCTGAATTGTTGCCCCAGGGGCCCTTGCAGGGCTACACGTCCCAGATTGCCCTTGAATGCCACCTACCAACAGGGCTGCCGGCGGGGGGGGGGGATTTTGGCAGACTTTCAGGTGGCCCTGGCTGTTTTAGGGTCAGGAGAGGGCTCTTTTTCTCAACAGAAACATAGCTGGAATAGTTGTTGTCGAATGGCTGCTCAGCAGTCAGCACGAAGTGAAAATATCATTCGTTTGATTTCCCAGGAACCTATGGGTATTCGTATCCAAATTGGTTGAATTTGATGCGATCAGCTTGTTCAGGGTTTACAAAAAGGCACGCATGAAGCGGACCAAGGATGAGGAGGTGAGATTGAAAATCAGAACATGGGAG
>NW_024836739.1:0-1222 GCF_019175285.1 Sceloporus undulatus
TCATCATCATCATCATCATCATCATCATCATCATCATCATCATCATCCTCATCATCATCATCATCATCTTGGTTTCACAGTACAGTACCAGGTGTTACTGACTGGAGTTTTGGACCATCAATGATTCACATTCCCTCCAAGAATCTAGGAACCAAAGATACCCTTAGATAATGTGGCATGTTTCAAGTAGTGTTACTTCTTGTAATTGTGCTGTTGTAATCCGTTCCCTGGCACTTCCATTCAGAAATGTGGTCAATCCATTTGAAATTGCTCCCAGAGCATCTTTCACTACTAGAAGCTGTTTTCTTCCTTTTCTTCTTGGGACTTTATCTCACTAGCCTATTGTCCCACAGCAATTGTGCTGGTTTCAGAATGGAGCCATACCAGTTTGGCATCATTTCTTATCACACTTTTCTCCATGATAGCACTTTGGCAATCTATGGTTGCATGATCTGTTTTCCCCATTGCCAAACGTCACCTTCTGGGAAGAAGAGGGAACAAGCAATTGTGGCTGCCAACTGCCTCCTGAAGCTGGCTGCTGTGTGAATGCACACAGAGCAACCGTTTTCAGGAAGGTGTTGGTGGCCACTGCAAGGGGCACTCACACCACATGACTACCTGAGAAACAGAACTGCAGCAGAAGGGACCTGTTTCACAAAGGCAGTAAAGAAAAGCAGCAAAATTGAGAACCTATTGATGTTTTTTGCCCGTCAGTGAAATGGGGCACTACAGTAATGAATGCAAGGCAAGGGGGCAGGTAGAAAGGCACAATTTTGTGTGACAGGCACTGCCCAAAGATGTTTTTATCCTGTTAAAATTCCACTTTTATGGCCTCATGTGATAAAGTTCTTGGATTTTCTGTCTCATTTGCCAAAAGACTTGTCTAGAGCTTGATGCAGCTGGTGGTCTTTGCTGCTCCACTTCAGGTGACAAAATGTATTGGCCCAACCCCATAGCCATCTTGATAAGTACAGTGCTCCCTCGGGTTACGAAATTAATTCATTCCGCGGCCGCTTTCGTAACCCGAAAAGCCTTCGTAAGCCGAAATGCCATAGGCGCTAATGGGGAAAAGCCGCGATTCCGTGCGAAAAAGCCGAAAAAAGCACCAAATTTTTTTTCGTAACCCGAAAAAACATTCGTAACCCGGAACAATTATTTCCTATGGGATTTTTTCGTATCCCGGAAATTTCGTAACCTCGGGATACGAAATACCCAGGTTACG
>NW_024836740.1:0-1222 GCF_019175285.1 Sceloporus undulatus
GATGGGAGGGACTGGGACTCCAGCCAATGGTAGCCCTCAGAGTGTCCACAGGAGGACTTCTTCTGTTCCTAAAAGAGTATTGAACCCATGACTTTGAGACAGGGCTGGTCCTCCATTTTGATGCAGTGAGGCTCCTGGTTTGGAGCCACCATAAAAGGAAGTCATTCCTAATGGCTGAATATGTGGTCATTCTATTTTCATTGCCAGGGAAGGGAAGAGGGCCCTCTGGTGTTCTCTGCCTCCAAAAAGAACTGGACCTCCATAAAGACTAGAAATCAAATAAATAAATAAATAAATCTGCTGATTGGGTGACGCTGCCATAGACTTCTGTCAGTTTAATAAAGCAGATTGGGAAGACCTCCAGGGAAGAGCTTTCATTGCTAAACAAATAATCCCATCACAGGAGAAATCTAGATGACCAGGAACACAGATTGCAGCCTTATCTTTCCCTCTCACCCCTTTCTTGAAGATCCAGGGAGCTAAGGAAAAGAGAAGGGAGGATATTCCAATTTGTCCCACTCTATTGATATCCTGAAGGGATCAAATCATATTTGGGATTCACCCTGTACTTTCCCCCTGAATCACTCTCTGGATGAGGGCTATTTTCAATTGCAGATCACCTTTTCAGATGTTCTTCACAGAAGAAGAAAGGCCATTCTTGAGTCTGAAGCAGAAATTTTTATACAGGATTTGGAAACCATGAAGCCCTATGAGGAAGGACTTAGGGAACTAGGGATGTTTAGCCTGGAGAAAAGAAGGTTAAGAGGTGGTATGATAGCCCTGTTTAAATATTTGAAGGAATGCCATATTGAGGAGGGAGCAAGCTTGTTTTCTGCTGCTCCAGAGACTAGAATACGGAACAATGGATGCAAAGTGCAGGAAAAGAGATTCCACCTCAACATTAGGAGGGACTTCCATATAGTAAGGGCTGTTTGACAGTGGAACAAATTCCCTCTGAGATTTTGGTGGAGTCTCCCTCCTTAGACGTCTTCAAACAGAAGCTGAATGGCCATCTGTCAGGGATGCTTTGACTGAGAGTTCCTGCTTGGCAGAATGGGGTTGGACTGGATGGCCCATGTGGTCTCTTCCAACTCTATGAATTGTAATTCATTTTGATTGCATCTACAATGCAGAAATAGTCCACCTTTAACTGCCATGGCTCTCAGTGATATGGAATTCTGGGATTTGTAGTTGTGTAACTGTACAGAGGCCTTCCAGGGGG
>NW_024836741.1:0-852 GCF_019175285.1 Sceloporus undulatus
AGAGGCAGAAGCTCTTTCCTTCTTCCAAGGCTTCCAGGCCTTGTCCCTCTGCTCCCTCTCCACTCCTCTCTCTCTCTCTAACTCCTTCCTTCCTTGTTTCTGTCTATCTCTCTTTTCTGTCTCTCTCTCTCTCTCTCTCTGTCCCCTTCTCACTCTCTGCTCAGAAGCTCCTCCCCTTCTTCATTGTGGCCAATGGAGGCAGAGGAGCTGGATGACCCCGCCCCCTGCCCCACCCTCACAGGCTCCTCCTGCAGTTAATATGGAACAAGGCAGGAGGGACTGAGGGACCCTGGAGCCCCAGCCACATGGACACTGGCCAAAGGAGCATATTCCCAGAGCCTAAGACCCATGAGATGGCAACACTATGCAGGGCAGGACCCTCCTCTCTCTGGCCCTGTGGATGCTGGGAGATACAGTCCAGGAAATACACTGTAAATCCCATTGGCAAGAGGAAAGGCTACTAGTACTCTCTGATGTCTCACTAGGTGTCAGAACCTGTTATTAAGATCAGTTTTCAGTTCATGTACATTCACTTGATTTTAAAACCTCCCAAAGGAGCTACTTTTGGCGTAGTTTGGGGGACAATTGTCGTCTTAGTGGCCCTCCTATTAGAGACCCCTCCTCTTTTGACCCAAATCCTTTATAAGGCCAAAAACCCCTTTGTTAGGAAGCGAACACCAAATATCTCAGGAAGGCTCTATATCTGTGAGGGTTGAAATCCTCTGATCAATGGTCCACAAACAAACTTATACCAAAAGTAGAAAGTCTATTGTAAGAGCATTGCAGTAGTGATCTGTAACACTTCTTTGCAGAGTCTGAGGCTTCAGAGAAAAAATGTACACTTTTAAAATT
>NW_024836741.1:952-1222 GCF_019175285.1 Sceloporus undulatus
ATACCAAAAGTAGAAAGTCTATTGTAAGAGCATTGCAGTAGTGATCTGTAACACTTCTTTGCAGAGTCTGAGGCTTCAGAGAAAAATGTACACTTTTAAAATTATTATTATGATGATTAACCTTTATTTATAAAGGGCAGTAAATTTACACAGCGTTGTACATACAAAAACGCCCCCTCCTTTCTCCCCCCTGCTAGTTCCCCTCCCCAGACACACTTAGCCAGGTCCCCATCACAACCGAGCCTCACTCAAGACATTTGCAACATTGCC
>NW_024836742.1:0-1222 GCF_019175285.1 Sceloporus undulatus
AATTTACTTTATTTTTAATTCAACACTATTTATATGCTGAATGCAAAGAAAAGTTCACAGCTCAAAATTTAAAAATAATACAATAAACCACAATATCTAAATACATAAATACTTAATACGTAATGAGTACACCAGAGAAGCTCTGATGAAAAGCAAAGCTTTTAAAATCCAGAAAGATAATTCTTCAGAATAGGATAGCATGAACAAAGAGATAGAGATGCCCAAAGGTTATTCCATAAAGGTGTTATGTAAATTGAGCAAAAAAAGGGGGGGGGAGGCATATTTGCACATAAAAACTTATATCTTTTTTAAAAGACAGAATGCAGATCCCTTAAAATTCTTAATACTGTTTCCTCTAGGCTTTCAAGTGGAAGTAGAGAAAGTGGAGCCCTCATTCAGCATGCACCCATTTTGCAGTCCACTATCCTCAGGTACATCCCTACATCTGCTTGACCTGGTGGCTTTTGGACAACTATTTGGCCCCCAAATGGCTCCAAAAATCCTAACACTGCCCCCAATGCTATCAGATTTGCCCTTTTACTCATGTCAGAACCATCAGTGCCTGGAAGAAAGGCCAAAGATCAGCAGAAAGAGGAATGGCAGTTGACATGTCACTTCTGGGAGGTAACAGGTTAGTGTAGCCCACTAGAGGTGTGTGTGTGGGGGGGGGAATTGGTCCCCATTCCCTATGCAGCTCACCCCACTATAGAAAAAAGTATTCACTTTGCTGTGAGAGTGGGTATGCATCTGATCCTGGAGACAGTATGCAGCCATTGTAACTAGACAGACTTGCATTCTCTGGCTTTTTCTAAGCTCCTTAATGTCATCTAACTTGGCATCACTACATCGTGTGGTAGCAAATTCTGCAATTTAATAATAATAAATAATAATAAAATTTTTATTTATATCCCGCCCTTCCCACGATCAGGGTGGCTTACAACAGATTAAAACAATACAATAATACAACAATTAAAAATACATAACAATAAAAACAGCAAAAAAGCCCCATAGCCCAACCTCTTGGCCACGGAAGAGGAGGGAGGCCCACAGGGTTTTATTCGGGGAATGCCTGCTGGAACAGGAAGGTTTTTAAGTCCTTCCTGAATTGGGCCAGGGTGGTAGACGAGCGGAGCTCAGTGGGCAGCGCGTTCCAAAGGGCTGGGGCAGCCGTGGAAAATGTCCTCCGTGTCGTGGAGGCTAACCTAGCCCCAGGCACCTTCAG
>NW_024836743.1:0-1222 GCF_019175285.1 Sceloporus undulatus
CGATGGGAGGGGGTTTGCTACTGCTGTGGAAGGAGTTGTAAGTGAGAAGGAAGAGCAGTCTGTTTGGATTTTGGACAATGGGTGTTCTCACCACATGACCCCTAATAGGGAAAAACTACAGCACCCTAAGTCAGCACCAGTGAACACTGTGGTATTTGCAAATGGTGAATCTAACTGTATAGAGGTACAAGGGTTTATATTAATCCCAGGTTTAAAAAAGGTATTCCATAATGTTTTGTGTGCACCAAAGCTGCAAAATAACCTTGTAAGTGTGGCATCTCTTACTGATGAAAAAATGAGGGGTTATATCCAAGGAAGGAGCAATGTGTGGTAAAGCCTTAAAGAAAAATCACACTTACCACATGGTGGAACAGGTGCAGTGTGGGAAAGTAACAAACAAACCACTGCATGATGGGTGTGCTCATTACTTCCATAGAGTTATGGGCCACATAAGCTTTAAGGATTTGAAAAATCTAGAAAAGATTGGCCCAGAGTTCAGAGTAGAGGGCTGTAATAGTTACCTTGACTGTGCTGTGTGCAAAAAGGTCAAAGTGAAGGCTTACCCCGTGGTGAAGGTGAGTAAATGCATTACGCAGAGGCCTTTTCAAGTGGTACATGCAGACTTATCAGGGCCACATCAAGTAAAGAGTTTAGGGGGATGTAGTTTACCCTACTAATTGTAGATAGGCATACCCGATTTACATTTGTGACGATGCTCAAAACCAAAAGTGAGGCTGCTGACATGATCAAAAGATGGGTTAATTCTGTTGAAAGGGAGTTTCCCTACAAGGTTGGCACTATTGTGACAGACAGAGGTGGGGAATTTCTTTGTAATAACTTGCAGCAGTGGTTTGAGCAGAAAGGAATCCAGCACAAATCTACAAATCCCGGATGTCTTGCGGAAGATGGTTTGGCTGAACACAGGATTGGTATGTTAAATAAAATAAGGGATTGTATGTTGGAGGATTCTGGAGCACCAGCAAATTTGTGGGGAGAAGCGACAAGAACTGCTTGTCACATTATGAACAGGTCATGGTGCAGTGTGATAAACCAAATTTCTTATTTTTTGTTGTATAGTAGAGCACCGAACCTAAAGTACTTAAGGGTTTTTGGACAATTTGCCTCAGTCTACATTCCACCTCAATTTAGGAAAAAGAATGAGCCCAAAAGCCAAAGATTGCATTTTGTGGGCTGTGAAGGGAATAATAATAATAATAATAAT
>NW_024836744.1:0-1222 GCF_019175285.1 Sceloporus undulatus
TGACACAGTATCGTTCCCATTCATGGATGAATCGATGTATATTTAAACCGGTTTTGTTACTTTTTCGTTCACATTCACTTGTTTTGGCTATGAATGCCATGTCAATCAAAGCGACATCATCATGATGTCACAATACTTCGGAGTAACTTGCATCGATGTAGCCTGTACCTGCGTTCCCACTATGGGGACGTTTTTAATTTGTATTAAATTTCGCCGGTTTTTTTAAAAGAGCCAATGAGGAGGCACTTAAGCTCTTATGAGTCTAAGCGCCTAAGCTCTTAAGAGTCCTGTAATTTCCGGTCTCTCTGACTTTTCTTATTAGCGCTGATCGTATCTCCGCGGACAAAGGGGCAAGGGAGGGAAAGATGGCGGTGGCAACAACGGATGGAGACAAAGAAATGGCGACTCCCCCGAGCCAGCCCATTGCGCTCCGCTCCTCCCATCCTGTGGAACCCAAATCAGACGCCGAAACATTCCCATTTAAATACAGCGATTGGTATATTGGCACAAGGGATAACCCGGGGTAAAACCTACTATTTTTTTGCACCGGTTTATAGGCTTCTGATCCGGTTTAAATGTTTGGATTCGAATCACATTCGAATCACTGTGGGAACGATAGAGGGTAAATCTAGAACTGTTCTAGAGTTAATTCGGGATTGAGTGAGAACGATACACTCTGGATTCGCTTTGTAAACCGGTGTATACATGAGAGGGAATGCGCCCTTGGATTAACTTCTCGGCAAAGAAGTATCCAAGAAAAGGAAATAGCTAATTGAAGTCCAGGATTCTTCTCATCAGTACAGGATTCTTTTTATCGTGGTTTCTTGGCACTTTAAATATATATTTTAACCACTTTTTAAATATTTTCAAAAAATTATATCCATTCTTCCTTAGAACAGAGATGAAGAAGCAGAACATACAATTGCCCATCAGATGGCCTCCTGAGAACATCCCCAAATCCTCTTTTATCCTTCCTCTCTTTCTTTTATGTCTTAGCTGTTTTTACAGCACATAGAATTCATCCAACAACGCCCTGTTTCTATTTATACACAGTAATTTAAAGTGTAATTTATAAATGAATAACTGCCAAATTCCATAATTCAGTCTTCAAAACAATAAATATTACATATGACATTTAGATTACTTTTAACAACAGAGCTGAGCTAAGCCTTTTATAAAAAGAATTCACCTCATCACTTTATTTAGAATTATACATTTTTAC
>NW_024836745.1:0-1222 GCF_019175285.1 Sceloporus undulatus
CGATGTTTGTGAAGAATAATAATAAGGCTGGTATTAAAACTATCCTCTCATTTCTCATCCCTTTTAAAACCCATGTTCCCCAGAAGGAGCAGAGCTGTGTAATAAGAAAACCCTCTCAGAAAAGCCTCAGAAGAGAAGCCTCTGTTCAACTGAGGCCTCAGAAAAGGTTCTGGAACATTATTCCCCACAGTCACAAGCAGCACAAAATGGCCCCCAGAACACAAAATGGCCTCCTCTGTCTCAGCGCTTGGCAGTTGGCAGTTTGAGGCCTTCAGGGAACCCAAAATGGAGGATGAAAGGGCCCCAAAGTCAGAAGGGGCCTCAAACAGGATTTCCAAACCTTAACAACACATAAAATGCCAAACCAAAAGAGCATTCCCAGAATTCCATAGCACTGAGCCATGGCCATTACAGTGGTGCAGAGCAAGAATGCCCAGCGATGGTGGCGTTAATGATGATGCTTAAGGTGCCACCTGATATCATCATCATCATCATCATCATCATCATCATCATCATCATCTTTGCTACAGCATGAGAGCCACCATTAAAAGCACTGAAATCCCCTTTGGGGAGTCCCACTCTCCCGCCTTCAGAGAGAGTGGGACTTGCCTAGAAGGACAGCTGGGTCTCCTTCCTCCCCTCCTTAATGGCAGTGGCCAAAGGAAAGCAGCAGCAGCAGCAGGAGACCCAAGCCAGGCCCAGACAGACCTCAGGGCAGCAGTGAAGCCTAGTGGTTCCAGGCCTTGTACCTCTGCTGTCACTCCACTCCCCCCCCTTCCTTCATGTCTGTCTGTCTGTCTGTCTGTCTGTCTCCTTCTCCCTCTAAAACTCTGCTACCCACTCTTCCATGCACAGAGCTAAATAGAGAAGCAGAAGCTCCGCCTCTTTTTGAGGCTGGCCAATGGGGGCAGAGCAGCTAGAAGATCCCACCCCCTGCACCAGACACACATTTTGTATTCTGGCGGCCATTTTGTGCTGCTTGTGACTGTGAGGAATAATATTCCAGAACCTTCTCTGAGGCCTCAGTTGAACACAGTTCTCTCCTTCTCTCCTGAGGCTCCAGAGAGAGAAGGAGGCCAGGCTCCTTGGGCCAAAAGGAAGGAAGTGTGTCTCTTTGTGTTTCTTTTCTGAGAGTGTTTTCTTACACAGCTCTGCTCTTTCTGGGGAACATGGGTTTTAAAAGGGATCAGAAATGGGAGGATAGTTTTAATACAAGCCTTAT
>NW_024836746.1:0-1222 GCF_019175285.1 Sceloporus undulatus
TGGGATGATAAATTAAACGGGCTGTGGTCTCTTGTGAGGCGAAGAAAGGCTAGAAATAAGACAAGGAGTAATGGAATAAAAGTTTATATGACAGAAGGGAATGCAGACTAGTTGCAACCTAACTGAAAATGGGAGAGATGACTGCTCTCATCACACTTCAGAAAGCAGAAACTTCAGATAAACATGAGACTCATCAGGGAACTGGGTAATTGATATGGAGAATCCTTCTTCAAAGTTGTCAGTTCAAATCAAGTGCGGCTCAGTTATGATGGGGGAGTTACTCAGATCTGAAGACTGTTTGTTGGCCTTTGTGAGCTGCATTAGGTGGTCAAACTGTTCTCCCCAGCGACAACTATCTATGCAAGGGGGAAAATATCACTCCATTAATTACTGCTTCCCAGGCTTATTTTCCAAAGATGGTTATACACACAATTTAGATAATGTTTAAAGAAAAATTACTTTGGGCATTTACTAACAAGCAAAAGTCCCACATGTCCAAGGCCTATATTACAGGTGAGACATACATAACACTCTTCTTGCAAGTTAAACAGCTTCCATTTTAAGTTTGCTCTCCAGTCCTACTGTACTCTGAATGCTCCTGTTCAGAGTGGTAAAACCATGAAGTAGTGATGTTAATTGCTGAATTTCAGAATGGAGATAAACTATGCCATTTTTGACTCTTCACCACGATAGCAAACAAAAACAAACCCCTTGTAAGTAAGTTTTTAAAAATGCATGGAACATCATAGGGAAAGATTCTAGCCTAGCATAATCTCTGCTCAGCTAATCTTCTACTTCAGGGAGTGTTTAAAAATGCAGTCCAACATCTCAAATTATACAGTTTATTATATACGTTCTCGGTTCCATTTCAATTTGTTTGTTTGGGCTATATCTTACAAACATTAAATGGTAATATTTGGATCAGGGACTTATCCAGAGATAGCAAAGGAATTACTATTGAATGTATGGCTTAAATTGTTGCAATGTTTCAGTAGCATCTTTTGGATATTGATTGCGATTTTGTAGTGCATTAAAGACAAATGTTCCCTGTTTCAACACAGGGATGAGAATTGTGTGGCCTTCCAGATGTCGTTAAACTGTAATGCCAAGCATTCCTCAGCACTGGATATATAGTGGGCCCTTGGTATCCGCTGCTATTTTATTCCAGGCCCCTCCGTGGATACGGTAATCCATGGATCAGGGGTAGGCAACCTTTTTGAGC
>NW_024836747.1:0-1222 GCF_019175285.1 Sceloporus undulatus
ACTTAGAATCAAAGCTTTAGAAATTTCTGAGCAAGGAACTCTAAAACAGGGTGAATGAAAACATGAACAAAGACTGAAGTTTGATTTTATGTTGCGATGTAGTTCCCAAAGAAGTTTCTGAGTGACTGCACAGTACACAAGGGAGGAAACCCTCTTAAGGCATGATTCTCATGTAACTCCTGTTTATGTCAGCAGCTGTACTACCTCAATCATAATATATACCTCCTTATGCAAGCATTTTCCCCATGTACCTGGAGCTTGATGGGATGTAGGCACAGCTTTGCCCCTCATCCACATCCAGAAGGCTGCCAGAATATCTCCAGGATGGCTTCCTGAAGAGCTGGAGAGCTATAGCTGCACCACCACTTTGCCACAAACTCACCTCTATCTGCATAAATACGCAAACAAAGCTTTACAATCTGCTAGCACTTAACCAGATTTGTTTTTACATTTGGTATTAAAAACTGCAGAATGAGTCAGTGAGTGAGTCATGTCACCAATACTCTGGAAGTATAGAAACTGTGGCCTCCATATTTTGCAGGAGTGCACTGCCATATTGGCTGGAATTAACAAGGGTGGGAGGCCAACATCTGGGGACATAGTACTCCCCATTGACAGTAATAGAAAAGAATCTTGGATTCTCTTCCTTGAAGAAAATTATGTGTCTGATTCCTTGCTCATTGACTCATTGCATGTCAAAGTCCACCTTTCTATACATTTGCTTCAGGTACTCCCATCAGATGAGCTTAGCAGGAGGCTATGAAGGATTCTATAGTTAGGGAATGCCCTCTCCACCGATGCTAACCTGGTGTTTAGCATATTGTGCTATTTTCGCCCCCCATTCCAGCCTAGTTTGGGAGGATTTCTTCTCAAGTAGGGATGCCATAACCCGGTGGCCCCCGTGACAATCACGCTTTTGGGGGGCCCCTCACGGTCACGGCCCGGTTTGGGGCCCCCCCACGCCTTGTTCCCGGTTCGGGGTCTGCTCCTCCCCACCTGGCGCACTGGCGTAGCCTAGAGAGCAGCTCTTTAAAACATCTGCCACTCAGAGCTATTATATACCAAGTGAGCCCACTTGGTATATATACCCTCAGGAAGCCTTACTTTCCAGGTTACAGTGAGAAAAGAAAAAAAGGCCATAAATCGTCCATGTTGTCTGGGAGTTTAATTGCCTCATCTTTTAAATGTAAACCGCGTCAGTATTCTTGTAATTCTTTATCAC
>NW_024836748.1:0-1222 GCF_019175285.1 Sceloporus undulatus
GCAAGTGTCCTCCCCAGACTCCAGCATTTTGGGTAACAAAGGGCCTCTGGAATCAAAAATGCAGCTAAGCAAGCTCAGGTTGGAAAATAAAAGTGCTCTTTCTCTAACTGTGTCCTCCTTTCCTTCCTTCCTAAATATTACTAATAATTGCTAAATAAAACCACTTAATATGTCTGAAAACAAGGACCTGAGCCGGTTCTCATTAGTTCACTGAAACCAGTTCTGAAAATCTATCAGAACTGCCTCCCAATCCCCAAGGCCCCTCTCCTGGCCCTTCCCAGGGGACCCTTCCTCCCCACACAGAGATAGGCGATCCTGGCTTGGCTCCTGCCTTCCCCTCCTGGCTCCCAGAGGCCTGATCCCTTTCATTTTCTCCCTCTGTTCTCTAACCTTCCTTCTTGCCCATCAGCATCTCATTTTTAGCATATCTTCCCTACCTTTCAATTTTTCACTTTCCATCCGTCTCTTTATCACAGACACATACACACAGAGTGTGATGCATAAAAGGGACACTTTGAGGCCCATTTGTTGAGAAAGGCGGGATAATCAATATACAAATGATTCATTGGCAAAGGCAGAGCAAAGGAGCTGGGACCTGGACTCCTATTTTGGTGAGGGTCAAGCGCCAAGGAGTAGCCTTAAAACAGCCTTAAAACATTTATAAGACAGGCATGGACTACTGATGGGGTTTGGAGGAGATCTCAGGGGCAACCCTACATTGTATTGCCTGGGGAGGTTGGAATGAAATAATATTTTGCCCCTCAGCCTCCCACAGCATCTCTTTTTGGAAGTGGAGGCCATTTTACCACAAAGCCATTGCAGGCCCAAGAAAGGTCTTTCCCCCAAGAAGACTCTCCAGAGCTTTAAAAGGATGGAAGAGGCACCAAGGTAGGACACTTGTTCAGGCATGTGCAGAGTTCCATTTGGGTGTGAAAAGCATTTGCCTCAATGGCTTCTTTCCACAAAATCTTAGAATAGGCAGTTTAGGATGGAGTATTTAGAATCCTTAGAAACTGGAGAGCAATAGTGCCTCACTGAAGTACAGATTCAAATATTCTACATTATGTAGCTATCACAATTAAACTACACTTGAAAGTAATCTATGACTCCTAGTAGACCGCAAGTTGAACATGGGCCAACAGTGTGATGCGGCAGCTAAAAAGGCCAATGTGATTCTAGGCTGCATCAATACAAGAATAGTTTCTAGATCAAGGGAAGTAAT
>NW_024836749.1:0-1222 GCF_019175285.1 Sceloporus undulatus
CAATTGCAATTTATAAATATCGGTTGTAAAATGCTGCATTTGATTGTTACAAATTCAGAACCTAGTAGAATAAACAATTAGAATATCCTATACAATTTCTCTCTTCCAACGAAAAAATTGTCCTTGCATTTTCTTTAGGTTTAAATTACATTTGGTCTGGCAATAATCATAATAGACACATGTCTCCATCTTTTCAGAAAGAATGTGTCCAGTTCAACTGAATCTTGATGATGCAATGGAGAAAATGCTCCTGGTGATATATAACGTGAATGTGTCCAGTACTGGTTTTTTTGTGGCTGTATTAATTTTGTATCACATTTTAAAATATATTTATAAGTTAATATTCACTTTTAAATCACAGTCCTGTGACCTGGAATTTAACAGATTGTCACTGTAGCTGGATCCAGCATGCCTTTTTTTATGACAAAAGGACTTATGCTCCAAAGTTAGAAAGATCAATGATCATTCAAATCTTGGAGGATCTTTCTGTTTCATCTGCACATGAATGTAATCTTGCAGACACCAGTTTTGATAAAAATATATTTCAGACATTCATTCAACTTATTTAAAGGTATAGCCATGTTAGTCTGTGGAATCAATATGCAGAGAGATCTCGTAGCACCTTTGACAATAACTGAAAGAAAGAAGTTGGCAGCATGAGCTTTCATAGACTTAAGTCTACTTCCTCAGATGCATTTGGTGGAATGGAAACCAGGGACAGATACACACACACACACACACACACACACACACACACACACACTCACACACACCATTGGTATATGAGAATGTCAATTCGAATTAAAAATCCTTTGTGTGTGGAAATGAAGTGGCAAATCCAGTTTTAATTATGGTCATTAGTGAACAAAGGCATTGGGAACTAGACTTTGTGTATGGATATGAAGTGGCAAGACCAGTTTAGCTTTGGAAACTAGCCTGTAGATGGGGAGAATAGATGTATAGGATGCCCCCCTGGGAATGTGGTCAGATAGTTTTGAAGTGTGTGTTGTAAGCCAGGAAACCATTATCTTTGTTCAATCCATTGCTGAGGGCCTGTAGTTTGCGGATGAACTCCAATTCTGCTGTTTCTTTTTTCATTCTACCTTTGTAGTTCTTTTGTTCAAAGACGCTGTTCTGAGATCTGACAGGGAATGCCCAGGAAAATTGAAATGTTCTGCCACCAGTTTTTGTGTATTCCCATTCCTAATGTCTGATTTATGTC
>NW_024836750.1:0-1222 GCF_019175285.1 Sceloporus undulatus
TATTTTTGTTGTTCTTGTTTGTTTCTATTTTTATTTGGTCATTTGAGATGGCTTCCTTCTTGAGTGAAAATCTCTTAATAAGAAACTGGAGAGACTTTTAAAACCTCCCAAAGGAGCTACTTTTGACCTTTTTGGGGGGACTAGCCTCCTCTTAGAAGCCAAAGCCCAATGTTTGTGAAGAAGAAGAATAAGTCTTATATTAAAACTAACCTCCCCATTTCTGATCCCTTTTAAAACTCATGTTCCCCAGAAGGAGCAGAGCTGTGTAATAAGAAAACCCTCTCAGAAAAGAGACACAAAAGACACAAAAAGAGACACACTTCCTTCCTTTTGGCCCAAGGAGCCTGGCCTCCTTCTGACTCTGGAGCCTCAGAGAGAAAGAGAGGCCTCTGTTCAACTGAGGCCTCAGAGAAGGTTCTGGAACATTATTCCCCACAGTCACAAGAAGCACAAAATGTTCAGTCCCAGTGAATTGTGGTTCAAAACACACTGCAGGAATGATGATGAAGATGATGATGATGATGATGAGTCTCTTCCTTGAAAAGCACAAAGCCTTGTGGAAGCTCAAAGGCTAACAGAGGTCCAAATCACACGGCAGAAATAACCCTCTTTCAGATAGCTTTAACTGCCTTTGCTCAGTGCTAGGGAATCCTGGGGATTGTAGCTTATTCTGGCACCTCAGTTCTCTTACAGAGAAGTCTAAATGTCTCACAAAACTGCAGTTCCCAGAATTCCCTAACATTGAGACAGGGCAGTTAAAGCAGTCTCAAACTGGACTATTTATGCAGTGCATTTTGGATCTCTGTTAGTCTTTAAGTTTTCACAAGGTTCTGTGGTTTTGGGAACAAGAAACTAATTATCATTATTGTTGTTGATGCTGATAATAATAATAATATCCCATTCCCCCTCATAAAGGGACACAACTGAAATTACAAGTTTAAGAACATTGAATTATAACATACAAAAGTATACATTAAAATAGATGTAAAAAGAATTAAACTAATTCAGCCCCCCCCCCCCTCTGGAAAGTGGGAGAGACCTGGAAGGGACTTGAAATGGGAAGAGAGGAAAGGGGGGGGGATGCTGAGGGGGGGAGTCTCTCATGTCCTGGAGTTTGCACCCATTGCTGTGTCTCCCGGTCTCCTCTGCTGGGAGGAAGGGAGCGTGTGGAATTCTGGGAAAGGCTGGCAGTTGGCTTGGAGCCTGAATAGGGTTCTAGAAG
>NW_024836751.1:0-575 GCF_019175285.1 Sceloporus undulatus
AATTCTGTCATCCAAATCATTGATAAAGATGTTGAATAGCACTGGACCCTGGACAAAACCCCACTGGACACCCAACTGGTCACTTCTCTCCCGGATGAAAAGGAGCCATTGTTCAATATGCTTTGGGTTTGGCCAGTCAACCAATTACAAATTCATGTAACAGTTACCTTGTCTAGCTTGTTTCATGTTTTGTTTTATATACAGTTTAATTTGGTTAACTGCTATTAAGAGACATAGCTATGAGATTATTTGATATGGGGTGCACTATAAACCTTATAATAAACAAACAGGTACTGCAATCCTATATATTCATATTATCAGACACAACTCCAGAGAATGTTAGCCTTTTGGATGCCAGAAGGTTCCTCTCCTTCTTCAGTGCAAGAAGCAACACTTCAGCTGCCTTCTAGAAGATAAAGCAGAAAGGCTTCCAAAAGAACTGAAGCCTTGGGCAAGTCACACTCTCTCAGCCTCAGAGGATGGCCATGGGAAACCCACTCTGAAGGAACCTGCCAAGAAAACCCCTTCAGAGACTCCCATAAGGTCACCATAAGACCTGGAAACAACTGGAAGGC
>NW_024836751.1:675-1222 GCF_019175285.1 Sceloporus undulatus
TCTCAGAATTGAACATTTAGGTCTATTTATTTCTTTAATAGCTTGTATGAATTGCATATCATATACTTACAAATATTGTACCTGCAAGATTCTTAATATCTTGTAGGACTTATATTATACTTAAATTTTGTTATCTATAATGAATACCTCCTTGGAGTATCTACTACTCGAAGCTCCTTTTACACGTGTCTAGGCTCGGTTGATGCTTGGGAAGATCAGTAAAGTAGTAGAAATAAGGTTCCTTAACTGGTCCCAGTGTAGATTAAGGGAAACCCTTTTATAATTCACTGGATGATGGCAGCGAGATTTAAGGAAATTAAGGGTCTGCTGGGCTAAGAGCCATAATGTCTAAATGTCTAATTAACAATTTGTAAGCCACTCTGATAGCCTTTTGGCTGAAGAGAGGGGTATAAAAACTATTATTATTATTATTATTATTATTATTATTATTATTATTACTGGGCTGCAGTTTGGCTGCTTGGACCACCGGAGATCATCACAGTGAGTCAGTTGGAAAAGCCCATCTCACTCCATAAAATCAAGGTAC
>NW_024836752.1:0-1222 GCF_019175285.1 Sceloporus undulatus
AAAATGTCTGCTGCTTAGTAGCGTGTTATGATTTAAAAACTCAGACCAAGTGGATGTTCAAACAGCAAGAAAAGTTTATTTTAAAACAGAATGGTAAAATGTAACTTGGACATGGAATGGTTATTGATGACTTGCTTGGTTATTTAGTTTCAGGTTGGTTCTTAAACATCTATTTGTAACTCAGCCACACAGGCTATGATATCCCTCAGGATATTAATCAACTGAGATTCCTCTTCCAGAATCTGGCTAACTCTGAGTCTCTAATTATTAGACTCCCACTTCTACCACCGTCCCTTTCTGATACCACCAGACCCTTTCTTGGTCTACAATCAAAACCCACACTAACAAATTACTGCTCCCTCAGGAACTCCTGGAAAACAGTAATCTCTCAGATTTTACTGTTCCCCAACTGCTACTCTCAACTATCAAAACCCAACTGCCCATTTCAACTGTCTGCATGGAATTTTTAACTTTTCCCCAAGCCAGAATCCTATTGGCTAGTGACCGTTGCCTCATGATTGGCTAGCTGGTTGCTTTCTTCACCACACTTGTCCCCCGGGTGAATTCTTTATTATTATTATTTTTCTTTGTCTTGCAAACTATATTTAAGCTGCTGGCAAAGCTAGAAGCCTCTGAAACTTTGAGGTCATTTCCTCCACTGTTCAGCTGTTCTTTGACTCCTGTTGTGTTTCTGACACCATCTGTCCCCAGGGAAAACATGTTACATTCCATCACTCTAAGCCTCTGGCAAGCCCCCGTAATCCTTGACCCCCAGTCTAGTCAATAGGCCCCCAGCCTTGAGTTTTTATGTGTTTGCCCTGGAGAATTGGGAGGACGGCACATGCTCCTACCCTGATTTTGATGGGTCTGCTGAAAGTATTACTGCCTAAAACCTCATATATTCAGAAGTAATTAAAGCACTGAACTATGGTTATACTTCTCTCAAGTCAGACAAGACAGAGACTACTTACCAAATGTATAGCATTTATCTCAAAACAGCTTCGCAATGGTAACAATCCCATTGGTTATACTTTCCCAGGACTATAACAATGTCTGGAATGTTTACAGATTTGGATAATGAATCTTGAAAACTGATTCATCCTTTGTTCAGATTCATCCTTTCAGATAGTGATAGGAACAATATTTCTACATTATATAATGTTCAACAACACTTGAACTGAAATTTTATACAGAGATGCATGAAGACTTGTACAAATTTGCC
>NW_024836753.1:0-1222 GCF_019175285.1 Sceloporus undulatus
CTGTTCCGGGTTACGAAGGTTTTTTCGGGTTACGAAAAAATTTTTGGTGCTTTTCGGCGCTATTTCACACGAAATCGCGGCTTTTCCCCATTAGCGCCTATGGGTTTTTCGGCTTGTGAAGTATTTCGGGTTACGAAAGCGGCGGCGGAACGAATTAATTTCGTAACCCGGGGTACCACTGTATTATCAGATAAGGGGAAGGGAGAGGATATGAAGGGCTGACAGTACCGTGGTGTGTGTGTCATAATTTTAAAGTTTTTATGCACAGATGGTAGTCATTTGATAGGTAAAATGTATAAATTGCTACTTATGTTTGACAATGAAGAAGAGCAGGTATCATTAATTGGACTAAATTAATCGGGACTTAATATTCGAATTGATCAAAGGAGAAAGGTACAAGGAAAGCCTGTACAGAATTATGTTTATATGGGCAACTTTTTGTGCATAAATTAGATAGATAGATAGATAGATAGACAGACAGACAGATAGATAAGTTTATTTTTGTATAGCATATGCCATTACAAAAAAAGTAGTTCATATAATAACATATAAATATAAAATATAAGCAACAACTACATTGTATAATGTACATTGCATTGCAGGGTTAAAATTGTCTTTTGAAAACAACAACAGCAACATGTAAGATGGGTCTAAAGAGGCATAATAAGGGGCCAGATACAATAAAGCTCTATAACATTGGTTTACAGAGCTGAGGATATTCAAGAATAGTTGGGCTTCAAAACTATCCTGTGACGCAACCATCGTCTTTATAGAACTTCCTCCTTAACACTGAAGCTTTAAAGGCATAGCAGGCTACTTTTTCAGAAATGCTTGTTTTAGTATCCCCTAATAATAGAGCGATTAGATATGAGTCAGAGTTGTTTGATACCAACCCTAAGTCTTTGTATAAAGCATTTCTTATATCTTTATAAATTGGGCACGCTAATAAGTAATGACTTAGATCTTCAACTGAGTTGGAGCCACATGGACAAACTCTTTCTTCCCAGATGGTCCTTTGATAACGCCTTTGCACCACAGCTGTGATCATTGATTGACAATGTAAGCTGTGAAGGCATATCTCTGTTTGAAATTAGTTATATTAGAAGTTGTGGATAATTTATTTGGGAGGGGAGTTTGGTATACCAAGGAGCACATTTTGATAGGCCAACAGAAGTGCAATCTAACTGAAAGTCGTGTTTCAAAATATGGGACTTCATATATT
>NW_024836754.1:0-642 GCF_019175285.1 Sceloporus undulatus
AACCTTCTCATGGGGTTTCCTTGGCAGGTTTCTTCAGAGAGGGGTTGCCATTGCCATCCTCTGAGGCTGAGAGAGTGTGACTTGCCAAGGGTCACGGAAGTCCACTGCAGCAATAATCCAGTCTGAGACCGCTTTAACTGCCCTGGCTCAGTGCTAGGGAATTCTGGGAAATGTAGTTTTGTGAGACATTTAGCCTTCTCTGTCAGAGAGCTCTGGTGCCACAATAAACTCCATTTCCCAGGATTCCCTAGCACTGGGCCAGGACAGTTAAAGTGCTCTCAAAATGGACTATTGCTGCAGTGTGTTTTGGACCTTTCTTGGCCGCAAATTGTCCATAGCCTGCAATGCATCTCCTAATTCTGTTGGCAGTCCCTCCGTTCCAAGACGGCTACAGCCAGGGGAAAGGCCGGACGCTACTCCTGCAGGCCTCAAATCCGCGCATGGCAAATCCGCATATAAGGAGGACCGACTGTATGACAAACTAAATGTCCCATATACTATTATCATTTTTGTAGCTATTATTACAGAAAGATGTAGAGTGCAAACTCCTCAAGTACCTTTATTTTCTGGAGTGAGATGGGCTTTTCCAACTGACTCTCTGTGATGATCTCCGGTGGTCCAAGAAGGCAAACTGCGGCCCTG
>NW_024836754.1:742-1222 GCF_019175285.1 Sceloporus undulatus
TATGGCTCTTAGCCCAGAAGACCCTTAAACTTCCTTAAATCTCTCTGCCTCTATCCAGTGAATTATAAAAGGGTTTCCCTTAACCTACACTGGGACCAGTTAAGGAACCTTATTTCTCCTTCTTTACTGATCTTCCCAAGCATCAACCGAGCCAAAATACGTGTAAAAGGAGCATTGATTAGTACATACTCCAAGGAGGTATTTATTACAGATAACAAAGATATTAAGAATCTTGCAGGAACAATATTTGTAAGTATATAATATTCAATTCATACAAGCTATTAAAATAATAAATAGACCTAAACATCCAATTCTGAAACTAACTTCCAAGATCCGCTCTTTAACTCTCTCTCTCTCGATCTCCAACCGACACAATTCCCCCAACCGTCTCTTGGTCTCTCAGGCCTTATATCTCCTTCTCACGGAAGCTTCCAGAAGAACCTTCATCTTGCTCTCTGATTGGTCAAGAGAGCCTTCCGT
>NW_024836755.1:0-1222 GCF_019175285.1 Sceloporus undulatus
CAGCAACAACAGGCCTCTTCCTGCTAAGAAGACAAGCCCTCCTTCTGACCACCATCTTGAGGGGGAGAGAAGCAGGTCAGCAACAACAGGCCTCTGCCTGCTAAGAAGACAAGCCCTCCTTCTGACCACCATCTTGAGGGGGAGAGAAGCAGGTCAGCAACAACAGGCCTCCGCCTGCTAAGAAGACAAGCCCTCCTCCTGACCATCATCTTGCTTGTCTTATTGCATGTTGTTTTTATGATGTGTTAATTTTTATTGATTCTGTCAACCGCTTTGATCACCTCGGAAAAGCGGTATAAAAATAAGACATATTATTATTATTATTATTATTATTATTATTATTGAGGAAAAGCCTCACTTCCTTGCTGCAAATTAAGCCTGCCATCATCTCCCACCACTTTTTTTCTCTTCTCTTTCCCTTTTTTTGCTAGAATTTTATGGCAAAATAAGACCTAAAAGGCCCTATTGCTACCACAAATTGACAAGTGGGGTGGGAGGGAATCATAACTCCCAAAAAACCAGCTACATAACATGCTTACAAAAACCACCAAATGGGAAATACTATTTGATTCTTCAATATTCTATCGCTCATTAAGAATAACTTCCAAGTCACCTCAATTTCCCCAATAGCCATTTCTACATTTTCACCAGACTCCTTTAGATTTCCTATATTCCTTACTGCTGCTGGTTGCTAAGCAGGACAGAGACCTGTTCACTTGAAGTCCCCACCTGTCCTCTGCAAGTAGTGTTGTTAGGATTAATCCAATCCAGATATTCAGTCCACCCTTTCCTAAAGCTTAGCTGAATGAACAGGAGGGGTACCCTTAAACAAGAATCCAGCTGTGGCTGGTGAAAGAAGAAAACAAACCTAGTTTTTCCTTTGCTATACCATCCTTCACACTACACAATTATAACATTATGATCCCACTTTGATTGCCATGGCTTCATCCTGTGGAATCATGGAGTTCCAGAGGTCCTGAAAGTTTCTGTCTGAGAGTTATAATTTCCTCTAAAGTGGAAATCCCAGGATCCCGTGAGATGTTGCCATGGCAGTTAAAGTGGAATCATAGTGATATTATTTGTGAAGTGTGAAAGACTCCCAGAGTGCTGAGCTGAACAAGTGCATCTTCCCAGTAGTCATCTATATTGCCAGTGGATGACTTGAGGAATGATCAAATGTACCGTAAATTCCGGCGTACAAGACTACTTTCTGACCCTCTAA
>NW_024836756.1:0-1222 GCF_019175285.1 Sceloporus undulatus
TTGCAAAACTTACCAGCAGAGGAACTAACGAAAGATTTAGTTGTGGCCAGAATTCTGGAAGAGAACCAGAGGAGACTGTCTGAGAGGAATGACGCTCCAACTTCCAAAAGTGTGCCAAGTGAGCAAGCCAAGCCTGATGTGCGTGGGCTGGACCAAGCAGCTTCTTCGAGGGAGCAAAGGAAATGTTTCTACTGCAAGAAGATTGGACATCTGCAGAGGAACTGTAAACAATTGGCTATTGATAGAAGCAAGCAAGAGAGCAGATGGCACGGCCAGAGACAGAAGAAATTCAAACCGCCATTTTTGAAGGACAATAAGAATAATAATAAGGTGTTTGCAACCATGATTAAGGAAAGACAGAAAGCAAACTGTAAATGGCTAGTAGATTCTGGTGCTTCGACCTCCATGTGTAACAACATTAATTTAATTAGTGATAAGAAGCAATCAAACGTAAATACAGTGGTTCTAGCAGACAGGAATGAGCTCACAACTATAAATCAAATGGGAACAGTTTACATTCTAGGGCTAAAAGAAAACTTTAATGATGTTTTGCATGTGAAAGAATTAGAAAACAATTTGTTATCAGTGAGCAGATTAACAGACCGAGACTACATAGTCACTTTTGAAAAGAACTTATGTAAAATAACTTTAAATGGGGAACTGCGTGGCATAGGTTTGAAAAAAGATAAGCTTTATTTTTAGAAGAAAATGTTGATAATTATAAGGTAGAGAATGCTAACAAAATTGATAATGTTCCGTTGCACAAAGACTGCATACATGAGCTCCACAGGAAATTTGGCCATGCAAGTTTCAAGAGTTTAAAGAGTTTAATAAGCATGTGTCCAGATTTAAAAGTAGCAGAATGTAAAAATAATTTAGACTGTACTGTTTGTAACCAGGTGAAGGTCAGAGCTTATCCAGTTGCCAAGAGATCTAAAAGGATTGCTCAAAGACCATTTCAATTTGTCCATGGGGATGTAGCCCAAGCTAATTGTTTGTCTCTAGGGGGAAGCAAATATTTCCTAGTAATTGTTGATAGGTATTCAAGGTTTGCATATGTAAGAATATTGAAAAATAAGTCAGAAGCTGGGCAAAGTTTGAAAGCATGGGTCAGGATGATTGAAAGAAGATTTGATAGCAGAGTTGGGACAATTGTTACAGATAGAGGTGGAGAATTTTTAAACAACCAGCTGTACAATTGGTTCCAGAAAGTGGGGATAAG
>NW_024836757.1:0-1222 GCF_019175285.1 Sceloporus undulatus
TATAGGGTTATGACTTGAATATTGCACCCTGGATTATGCTCATTTGGGGTAAGTGAAGACGTATATAAATTCATTTTATAAACCCAGTGAAACTAATATCTCACAAAGTTCTAGTAAACAACACATACAAACACAGTTCCCATAAAAAGGACTCACTTGCGCACTGTGTGTCTGAGGTCTGGAAATCTCACTTCCACCTTCTGGGAAGACAATGCTGTTAGAGAGCGAATTTGGGGCTTTATTCCTGCAAAGCATGGGCTCACTCTCTCAGCTGCAGCCCTTCCACACAATCCTAGACTGAAACATTTAAACAAAGGTCCTCTTTCAGCTCCAGGAATAAAGGCCTACCTTCAGTACAAAGGCACTGATTCCTGCAGCCCCAGAAAGGCTTCTTCTGCAGTCCTTTATGGCCAGAGGTTCCTTGGGTCAGAGGCCATCTCCTCAGCCATAGAGAAGGGTTGCTCTGAGTGTGAAGGAGGAGAAGGACCACAGGGCTGAGGGAGGGAAGGCAATGGGGAAAGAGTCAGTGCCAATGGCTATGGAGGGTAGAAGGTGACAATGCCTAGGAAACTCCTCTGAGTCCCAGCCATTCTAGGAATGAGTGGCAGGAGTGAGTCCAGGGGCCTGAGGGGGGGTCTCCTTTCCCAAAGGGGGAGGCAAGGACCGGTGGGACCCCCCCAGCTAGGGCCCAAAGGGAGGGTCTCTGTCCCAAATCTCTCTTCCAGTCCCCAAAGCCCAGCTTCCCCACTGGCTCTGAGTCCCCAGAACATTATTGCCCACAGTCCCAAGCAGCACAAAATGGCCACCAGAACACAAAATGGCTGCCTCTGCCTCAGCGCTTGGCAGTTGGCAGTTTGAGGCCTTATGGGAACCCAAAATGGAGGATGAAAGGGCTTCAAAGTCGGAAGGGCCCCAAACAGGATTTCTGATCCTAAAGAAAGGTTTTCTTGATCGCACCCGATGGCTGTGAGAACACAAAAGTCCCCAAACAGTCCCTTATCCTTGTTGTTTGTTTGTTTGTTTGTATGTTTGCTTGTTTGTTTCATTCTTGATAATACGAGATGGTCTGGTCTTCCTTCTTGCCTGAAAATCTCTGAATAAGGAAACTGGGGAGGCTTTTAAAACCTCCCAAAGGAGCTCCTTTTGGCCTTTTTTGGGGAACAAGCCTTCTCTTAGAAGCCAAAGACCAATGTTTGTGAAGAAGAAGAATAAGGCTTGTATT
>NW_024836758.1:0-1222 GCF_019175285.1 Sceloporus undulatus
CAATTGTTCTCCAGTCGCACCTTCAAAGTGCACCAACGTTATTTATTTTGAACACTTATACAGGTTCACTATATTTATTAACACAACATAGATCCAGAAATTGGCATAAATTTACATACTACTACCTGCTATTTGCGTAGGTCCACTTTCCAGAATTGTGAAAGGTATAGTAATGATTGTGTCATCGAGACAAGTGTCATCAGAATCTGAAAAATTCAAGGGGAAAAAAAGAGTAAAGCATTTGTTACTTTAAAAAAATAATAATGTTGTCACGCACATAGCAGAAATCATCAGGCATTACAGATGGGCTACTTGCCTTCATCACTGTCTTGTCTGGTAGTTGTTTCCTGGGTGCCTCCATCGCCTGTGTTAGCCATGGAGGTGGATGCGGTTTCCTCAGTCACATTTGTGGTTTCACCCTCCCTTTCAAAATCAAGACTTCGGGATAACCTATGAGGGGTGATGCTAACATCCCCATGAAAGATTTCCTCTAGTTCCCTATAAAAGGGACATGTAATAGGGTTGCTTCCACTTCTCTGATTATGTTTCACAACCTTTCTATACTCAAATCTCATTTTTTTGGATTTGCTTCTGCATTCCTCGGCAGATCTGACATGGTTTTTCTTTGCCATTTCATCAGATACAACCTTAAAAATATCCAAATTTCTGTAATTCTTTTTTAATTTGTTCTTCAATTTTTGTTCTTTCCATATTTCTAATAAGGCCAAAACTTCATTGGCACTCCAGACCCTCCCCCTTGCTTGCGTGGAGGCACTGCTTTCGGTCACTGCATGGCTATCCATGGCTTTCCTAATCACAGCAAGTATAAAACAATACTGTCTGCAATTTAATGATAGAGGTTGTGAATCAAACTTCTGCGCTATCACTTAGCTGCTGCTGCTGGCTCTCTGCACTCCCAAACTCCCGGCTCTGCAGTAAAAGCACTAGGGGGCGCAAGTCTATGTTTTGGTGCCAAGAATCCCTGCACAGTGATGACGTTGCAAATCCATCTCCCCGCTGGACCTTTGCAGAGTGGCCGAAGTTCTTGGGAAGCAGTGATGGCGCGTAGGAATGGTTCCACATGGGCAAATAAGGAGATTGATCTGCTCCTGAGAAGTGTTGGGGGAGCGGAAAATTAAAGACGCTCATGAGGTCCCGTTCTATGCCCATTCTTCCTGTGCATAGAGAGCTAGCAGCGCATTTAAAAATGCATGGCTACAAC
>NW_024836759.1:0-1222 GCF_019175285.1 Sceloporus undulatus
CAAACAAATGGGTCCAAGAACAGACCAAGGCTGAAATCTCCCCGGAAGCCAAAATGACTAAACTGAGTCTGTTGTATTTTGGCCACATCAGGAGGAGGCATGAATAATTAAGGAGAGTAATGCTAGGAAAGGTAGAAGGGAGTAGAAAGAGAGGCAGGCCGCATGCCAAATGGCTAGACATAATTCGGGAGGTTACGGGGCTGAATCAAGGGAATTTATTTTGTATGATCCAGTTAAGAATCCTATTGATTCCTTTAGGGACACATCTGTGGTCCAAACCTATAGTTTATTTTCCTTCTCCAAGATTAGTACACATAGAATTATAGGCCCCAAATGCATCATTAATGATTCCTTTTGAAGTGAATGAAATGGAAACATGCCGAACTATGGCTATATTATGGCCATTTTCCATTCTATTTTGTCTATCTTCAGTACATGAGGAAGAGGCTTCAGGGGTCCATGGTGGGTCTGATGAAAGTGATGCTCTCCTTAATGCCATCTATTGCCCTTTCATTCAAGGATTTCCAAGATGTGTCTGTATCTGGGAAGACACAGCAGCTGCACGAGTTGTGGGAATTCGCTTGTAGTGTAGGTGTATTTGGCCTAAAACCTCTAAAGGCACCAATGCCCATTTGATCTTAGAAGCTAAGCAGAGTCAGCCCTGGGTAGTAATGGATGGGAGACTGCCAACCAAGGTCAGGTGCTGCAGGCTATATTTCAGAGGAAGGGATTAGCAAAACCATGGCTGAGTCTTTCCTTGCCTGTGAAGACGCCTGACATTCATGGGGTCCCCATCAGTTGACAGGCGACTTGAAGACGGTGCATGCACACGCTCACAGACACACCTATTTGGATGTAATTCAGTGACATTCGCCTTCTCCCCCAAATTCTATGCCAATTTAATACCTCCAAGATACATAGTCCTTCTACACTTTTCCCTCTTCTAGCACAAAAAACATGAAGCTGCTTTTTAGCTTTATGGAGTAGAGTTGGCCTTCTACATTTGTGGCTTTGACTTTTGCGGCTTTGATTATTTGAGATTTCGACACATTTGTTCTCTCTAGGAATCTCTGGCACAACTCTGCCAGAATTTGGCCATAGGTTTATTCCCAGCTTCTGGTGTTCTCTTTGCTGTTTTTCATCACTGTTTTGTTGAATCCCTGTTGTGTTGTGTTTTGTATTTCCAGCAAATTCTATTCCATGCAGAGAATTGTGGTCAGTG
>NW_024836760.1:0-1222 GCF_019175285.1 Sceloporus undulatus
CTTGCTCTCTGCCCTGGCCCCCTGTTTCCCTCTCTCTTTCTCTCTCTTTCGCTCCTTTCCTCTTCTCTCCCTTGTCCCAACTTTCCTCCCTTCCCTCCCTCCTTCTTTACCCCCTCACACACACACACACACACACACACACAAAACTTCCCTCACTGCAGTCGCTCGCCTGCCTGCCTCTCTGCCTCCCTGCCTGTCATTCTTTCAGCCAATCAGGAGATGGAGGAATGAGAGAACGGATTTGAGAACAGATAAGAATACCGCACAGACCTCTGTTGGAACGTTCTCATCATGTTACAGCTCACTGGGAACACATTCAATCCGTACCCTCCTGGAACACATGTAGAACACATTTAGAACGTTCTGAGAACCCGATTGAAACACAGATGTGCGGTATTCTTAAATGTGTTCCATTCTCATCACGTTTTGAGAACGTTCTCAGAACACAGTGCGGTAATCTCCATAGTCAAAGAAACTTGGAATTAATCAAGTTGTAATTGTTTCTGAAATTTCAGTGGGTCTCCAAATCAATTTTCTCTCTCTTCTTCCCACTCCTCTCTGTGTATGTACAAAGTCACACTGGTATCTACTGCATGAGAAATAACAAGACCAAGGTCTTGCAGCATACCTCTCTGGATTGGAGCCAAGATATTTACAGTGTGGCTGTAAATTGTCTATTGGACAGATAGTAGAAATAGTAGAAACAGAACATAGAAAATGAGAGGACAGTAATCAAAATCCTATTTTAAAAAGAAATCTAGATTCAAATATGGTTTCAAATTCAGCATCCTTGTTACCAGAGGATGCTGCCGGGCGGTTCTCCTCGGGTTGTTAGAGGTGCGCAGCTGCGCACCGGCCCGGGGAAGCCGCCCACGGACTGCTTTTGGGACTTTCCCTTTTCCACTGCATCTCGGCGGCGGCTCTGGTGAGCTGAAATTTGGGACACCTGGGGGGAAGACGGAGAGAGGGGCGTGTCGGGGCAGCGGCACGTATAAAGCCAGCTTGCCTGGTCTCCTCCTCCGTCACGCCTCCCCTTGCCACCGGACTTCGCCAGGAGCTGCGTTGCTGCCGGGCAGTTCTCCTCGGGTTGTTAGAGGTGCGCAGCTGCGCACCGGCCCGGGGAGGCCGCCCACGGACTGCTTTTGGGACTTTCGCAGCTCCGCAACTGCGCAGCTGCGCATTCTTGCAGCGGTGCAAGGGCAGGAGGACCGTGTCCTTGCCA
>NW_024836761.1:0-1222 GCF_019175285.1 Sceloporus undulatus
TTAAAATGAACGTACCGCCTAAATTACTATTTTCATTTCAGACTATATCTATCCTTCTTAATGACAAACCATTTTGAGAACAGCAGAAGGACCTACAAAAATCCATCTGGGCAGGAAAAGACCTAGAATCAGATTTAAATCTCTAATAGATGACGTAACGATTCACAATCCTCTCTTCTATTTTGACCTGATGCTTCTTTGGGTGTTTGAAGGACAGTCGTGTGGATGGATTTTAAAACACAGACCAAGAGGCTGGTTAAACAAGAATATAAGTTTATTTTTAAGATAGAATAGGTAAAGTTATCTTTGACATGGAGTTGTTACTATGTCTTCTTTTGTTACCTATATACAGGCCTGGTTTTAACTCTATAGTAATAATAATAATAATAATAATAACTCCACCACGCAGGCTATACTATCACTCAAGAAATGATGTAAGCCAAAGCCCTCTTCCTGAGTCTGGTTCCCCTGAGTCTCTCTTCTCCAGACTCTCCAGAACTAATCCTGTCCCTCTCTGGACAAAGCAGTTCCTTAAGTAACCATCCCTCAGGAACTATGGGAACCCAGTCCTCTCTTGGACTCTACTGTTCCCATCCTCTCTATCACTATCTCCCACTGACCTCCCGCTTCATCCCTCAGGATTCAAACCCTAACTGACTCCACCCAACTGCCAAGCGGAATCTTCAAACTCCTCAGCCAGCACCTGATTGGCTTAGAGTCTCTGGCTTCTGATTGGCTGGTTTGTAAGTCAGTTTGTCACACGCCTCCCCCCTTTAATAGGTTGATTGACACACAGAACCAAATGGTTCTATGGTCCAAGGAACTCCCAGTTATCAATTATACTTACCCATTATATATAACATTATACACACATCATTTTACACATGTGATCTATTTCATATACAGTGGTGCCTCGGGTTACGAATTTAATTCGTTCCGCGTCCGCTTTCGTAACCCGAAAAGCCTTCGTAAGCCGAAATGCCATAGGCGCTAATGGGGAAAAGCCGCAATTCCGTGTAAAATAGCGCCGAAAAGCACCAAAAGTTTTTTCGTAACCCGAAAAAACATTCGTAACCCGGAACAATAATTCCCTATGGGATTTTTTCATATCCCGAAAATTTCGTAACCTGGGTATTTCGTATCCCGAGGTACCACTGTACTTGTTTTATCAATAACCAACTTAAATATCTTTGGTATTTTCCTGTATGTTCCCCTTTTAAAC
>NW_024836762.1:0-1222 GCF_019175285.1 Sceloporus undulatus
TGGAGCATACACGGATTTTGTTATACACGGGGGATCTTGGAACCAAACCCCAGCGTATAACAAGGATCCACTGTAATAATAATAATAATAATAATAATAATAATAATAATAATAATAATATCCTTCTCAGAGCCTTTAGCTAGAAATTCAACATGAGATTTCATACGGGCAAAGTATGTGCTCCACCCACTGACCCATGAGCTTCCCCACTTAGAAAGCTTGTTAAAGCAATTTTTCCATGCTGCAGTACAAAAGCATGTATATGCCTTGCAAAGGTCTTTCCTCCTACTAGCTATTTGTGAATAAGGAGAATCACTGTGGATAACACTGTATCAGGAGCCTCCTACACTTTAAAACAAAATTATTTGCATGTACAGTCCGCCCTCCGTATACACAGGGTTGCCATCTGCAGATTTGAACATACGCGGATGGCAAGCCCGCGGGGGGAGTAGCGTTGGCAGAGGAGGAGGAGAAGGATAGAGAAGGAGAATGAGGAAGTGCCCAGGAGGAAGAGGAGGAAGAAAAGGAGGATGAGCGGCAGCAGGGCAATAGAGAGGGATAAGATGAGGAGGAGAAAGTGGACAATGTAGGCAAGAAAAGGAGGAGGGAGAAGAAGGAGGAAGAGCAGAGAAGAGGAGGAAGGAAAAGGAGGATGAGCAACGCCAGCACGACAGAGGGGGCAAGAGGAGCAGGAGGAAGGCAGAGGAGGCGGGGTGGGCTGGGCTGTGAGTGACCTCGTGGAACTGAGGAGCAGCAGGCGCGGGGAGGCTTCATGAAGCCAGCAGAAGCACAGGGATGAGGAAGGCAGGCAGCTCCTTCAGGATCCAGACACCTCCCCCCACTGTGCCTGTTCTTTCCAAAGGCTCCTTTCTCCTTGTGTGGATGGGGCTGGGGCTGGGGCTGTTCCACCATCAGGTACCTCTGCAGGTGTGGAGGAAGTGGGGAGAGGAGGAAGAGAGGGGAAGAGGAGGAGGAGGAAGAAGAAGAAAAGGAGAGTGAACAGCAGCAGGGCAACAGAGGGGGAAAGAGGAGGAGAAGGAAGGAGAAGTAGCTGGGAAAGAGAAGGAGGAGGAGGGGAAAGAGCCGCAGCAACGGAGACAGGGGAAGAAGAGGGGGAGGAGGGGGGAGGAAGCAGGGAAAAGGAGGAAGAAGAGGTATTCCCTTGCTGCCTGCCGCAGTGAGAATAGCAAGGTTGGTATCGGGGAGGGGGTGAGGCCATGCC
>NW_024836763.1:0-1222 GCF_019175285.1 Sceloporus undulatus
GTGCAACTTACTATTATTATTATTATTATCATCATCATCATCATCATTGTTTATTTCTATAGCGCTGTAAATGTACACAGTGCTGTACATAAAAATGATCAAGTAAATAAAAATAAAACCTGCCAATCTACAAAATATGTATAAAACAATAGGCAATAATATAAAATAGAATTGGTTAAAATAAGCAAGCAACAATTAGAAACATCAACATCAACATGAGGGACGTTTTTGCCATACTTCTGGGAAGCGAGAGGAGGACACCTCATCTTATGGCGTTATATTGACCCATTGGTCCCAGAAAACATGGCAGAAATGTCCCTCACATCCCAAGATCACGAAAAGACCCCAGACATTATTGACCGCTGTGGGTTAGAGAGAAGTCCCTGATGAATGGAGCCGTGGGTCATGCTTTGCCCACCCTATTTTAACCTGAAAAGGAAGCCCAGGGTGGGATAGGGAGAATCTGGTGTCACTTTTAAGGCATGTATTATTTAAGCATGAGCTGTTTTATATTATTTCAAATGTGTATTTTTATTTCTTGCAGCATAGTAGGGCCCAGGGCAGTTCACCAATGCTCCCAGAAAGGGATTTCGGAGAGGACTACTTTGGGTTCTTGGTGGGAAGAAGCAGTTGTATTCCATGGGCACAAAAGGAAGGTCCCAGAAGGTCCAATGCTTCAGACGGCGACTCCACCCCAACCGCAGAGGACCTGCTCCTAGGTCTCTGGCCTCTCAGCCTGGAGAGACACAGCTTCTTTCCCAGGGAGCTCTCCATTCGGCCTCCCTCTCTCCTCTCCCAAAATGGAGGACAAAAGAAGGTTTTGGCTACCAGGGTTGCCATGACTCTCTTCCACAAACCTCCAGACGCAAGTCTACAAAAGCATATGCTAAAACTTTTTTCACTCCATTAGTCTCAAAGGTGCTACAAGTTCCCTTAGGATACTGATATTCCTGAATAACATGGCTTATGGTTGAATCTGCACTGCAGAATTCATGCAGTTTAAAACCGTTTTAACTGCCATGGCTCAATGCTATGGGATTCTGGGATTTGTAGTCTCTTTTCACACTAGAGCTCCCGAGAGAGGCTACAGAGCTCACAAAACTACAGATCCCAGATCTCCATAGAATTGACCCATGGCTGTTAAAGCAGTGTTGAAATGAATGTTCTGCAATGCGAATTAAACCTCTGTCTCTGAATCCTAGCCCTTTGGAAGAGACCTTAG
>NW_024836764.1:0-1222 GCF_019175285.1 Sceloporus undulatus
AGGGCCACCATGACTCAAAGTCAAGTTGAGGGTGGCTAACTACAACATAAGCAAGCCAAATTAGGTAACCTACAAGTTCTCACTGCAGCTTTATTGTTTTATGAAACTGTGGGCATCATTTTGCTGCCTCCTGTATCTCTCGTTGATGGTAAAGTCTCTGAGAACTCACTCTCAAATGCAGAAAGAGTGAAAAAGGAGCTAGAAATTAGCTGGAAACTGGGGCTGGGTGAGGGACCCCAAATTTGCTTTGCCATTTGATCAAGTGATTCTCATTGGGTCTCAGTTTCATTCGGCTTGATTCAAACCCATGTCAAACCACTTTAGATCCTGAATCTGAATCCAGCTTTGTTGTTGTTGCTGTTGTTGTTATCTGCCCTTGAGTTGACTTTAACTCATGGAGACCCCATGAATGAGGCATCTCCATGACCCCCTGTCCTCCATTGCTCTGCTTAGGTCCTGTAAACTCAGGCTTCCCTGACTGAATCTATCCATCTGGTATGTGATCGTCCTCTTTTCCCACTATTCTCTACCTTTCCTAGCATTATTGTCTTTTCTAATGAATCTTGCCCTCTCATGGATTTGTAATTGATTGACCGGCCGAACCCAAAGGGTGTTCAACAATGGCTCCTTTTCATCCTGGAGAGAAGTGACCAGTGGGGTCCCACAGGGTTCTGTCCTGGGCCCAGTGCTATTCAACATCTTTATCAATGACTTGGATGACAGACTAGGGGGTATACTTATCAAATTTGCAGATGACATGAAACTAGGAGGAGTAGCTAATATGATAGCCCTGTTTAAATACATGAAGGGATGTCATATTGAGAAGGAAGCTAACTTGTTTTCTGCTGCTCCATAGACTAGGACCCGGAACAATGGATGCAAGCTCCAGGAAAAGAGATTCCACCTCAACAGTAAGGGCTGTTCGACAGTGGAACAAACTCCCTCACAGTGTAGTGGATTCTCCTTCCTTGGAGGTCTTTAAACAGAGGCTGGATGGCCATCTGTCTGGGATGCTTTGATTTAGATTTCCTGCATGGCAGGGGTTTGGACTGGATGGCCCTTGCGGTCTCTTCCAATTCTATGTTTCTATGATTCTATGATGTGGCTCATCATGTGGAATCAAGATTTGGAAATCCCTGATCTATGGAACTCCTGTTGATGTACCCTGGGAAACTGCAATACATTTCTGAAGGTGGGAACTGGAAATAATCAAATTTAGTGG
>NW_024836765.1:0-1222 GCF_019175285.1 Sceloporus undulatus
GCCCTTATTTGATTACATAGGATTTCCAGGGTTAAGATAAACAATAAAGGAGACAGGGGACAACCCTGTCTGGTTCCTCTCTCTATCTTAATTTCCTTTGTTCTTGTATTGTTAACTATTATATGGGCTTTCTGCTCCTTATATACAGCTTGGATCCATTTCAAGAATATTTCACCTGCCTCTATTTTTTTTAAGATATCAAATATAAAGGACCATCTGACCCTATCGAATGCCTTCTCCGCGTCTAATAGAACCATTGCTAATTTTTTCCGCTATGATGTTCAAAATGCTCTAATATATTAATTGTGCTTCTTATGTTGTCTCTCATTTGTCTTCTTGGCAGGAATCCACTCTGGTCTTCATGGATTAATCGGTTTAGTATTTCTTTCAATCTTTCTGCCAATATTAAGGTGAATATCTTGTAATCGGTATTAAGCAGAGAGATCGGTCTGTAATTTTTTGGGTCGCTTCTTTCTTTGTTTTCCTTTGGAATTAGTGTGATGTAAGCATTTTTCCAAGATTCAGGAATCCCATATTGTTTTATATCGTTCAATGTGTCTTTCAATGGGTTAATGATTATTTCTTCCAGTTGTTTATAGTAAGCTGCTGGAAGGCCGTCTGGCCCAGGAGTTTTATTTGGTCGTAGTTTTTTGATTGCTTGTGATATCTCAACTGTAGTAAATTCTCTATTCAATATGCTCCTCTCTGCTTCAGTCAAGGTAAATAGCTTCTGGTTCTCTAAATAATTGGATAATCCACCTCCTTCCTCTGAGTCTTCTAAATTAGCTTTATATAAATCTTGAAAAAATTGTCTAAAGATTTCATTAATTTCATCTGGGTCTGTTATCCTTTTATCCTTATTTTTCAATTCTAGAATCATTTTCCGGCTTTCCGTTTTCCTCAGTTTATTTGCTAATAATTTCCCTGCTTTATTTCCAGCTTCGAAGTGTCTTTGTCTCACTTTTTAAAGTTTTTTTTCTATCTCCTTCAGTGTCAGGAGTCTTAATTGATGTTGTAGTTCTTCCATTTCATGTTTTAGTTTTTTGTCACCTGTCATCTTCCAGGCTTTCTCTTTCATCATCAGCTCTTCCACAATTTTCCTTTCCTTTTCCGCTTCTTTTCTTTTAATCTCAGATTGTATTTTGATAAATAACCCTCTAATTACAGCTTTGCTGGCATCCCACACCAATTTATTTTTTAATTCTTCTGTTCTGTTTTCTTC
>NW_024836766.1:0-1222 GCF_019175285.1 Sceloporus undulatus
AGAACCTGGAGTTGAAAGTCTTGAAGGACATTCCTGGCCGTATTCTTCGAAAAAGAAGGGAATATATTAGTCTTACCAACTTCCTAAGAAAGGAAGGTGTGCCATACCGGTGGGAAATTCCAGAAGGAGTTACCTTCTGGTGGAAGAAAAAAAGAGTGAAAATTAACTCCCCGGAACAAGGAAGATCTTTTTTAAGACGCACTTCAGAAACAAGAAAAGAGGAAGAAAGCGTCGGTGTGCCTAAAACACAGACAGAAGGAGAGGACGAGGCAAATCAAGAGAAAACCGGCGAGACCGCCTCTGCTTTGGCGAATCTTGATCTACAATCACTCTTGGCAGAAGAAGAAAGACTGAGAAGAGAAGAAGAGGAGGAAGAGGGAGAAGTGATTCAGGATTAAAAGTTCAATTCCGGAATCTTCTTTAAAGGTGTGGTTACATCTATTTCTTATTATTCCAATATTAAGTATGGATTTGTGATTTTTTACTTAGATTAAGATTGAGTGTCTGTTAGTGTGGGAAGGTACATTTGGGGAAAGATGGAATCGTTGAAATTTATCACATGGAATGTACAGGGGTTGAACACACCCCAGAAAAGAAAAAAGGTTTTCCACTATCTACAGAAATTAAAGCTCGATGTCATATGCCTCCAGGAAACTAGGATTAAAGAGAAAGATAAAAAACACTTAAGATGTGTGAAATTAGGACAAGAATTTATTTCCGCGGCTAAGACAAAAAAGAAAGGGGTAGTAATATATATCAAGGATAAATTTGAAGTGAAAGAAATTTTTAATGATATTGAAGGCCACTTTTTGATACTCGAGATTAGATATAGAGAGAATAAATATGTGTTGGTGGGGTTGTACGGTCCGTTAGAGAATAAAAACAAATTTTATAAAAAGGTAAAGGAAAAGCTATCAGAGGTAGAATTGGAAAATATAATATTTTTAGGAGATATGAATGGGGTAATCAACCCGGTATTGGATAGATTCTCAGAGAAAAAAGTTAGACTTAATCAAGGTAAATTACCCCAAGAGTTTTTTGAATTAATGAATTGCCATGCATTGGGAGACGCATGGAGATTAAAAAACGGTAGTATGAAAGATTACACTTTTTTTTCAAATCCACATAAAACTTGGTCTAGGATAGATATAATTTTGGTTTCGACACATTTGATGAGAAATATAGGTAAGGTAACAATAATTCCAAAAATTTGGTCTGATCA
>NW_024836767.1:0-1221 GCF_019175285.1 Sceloporus undulatus
GCAGTGCCCCCAATTCCCAGCTCTCTCAGGTGTCCCAGAAGGATACCATGGTCAATGGTATCGAAAGCTGCTGAGATGTCTAAGAGCACTAACAGGGACACGCTACCCCGTCCATGCCCAGACGGAGATCATCGACCAAGGTGACCATGGCAGTCTCAAACCCATAGCCCGCCTGGAAGCCGGTTTGAAATGGGTCCAGAAAGTCAGTATCATCCAAGATCGATTGAAGCTGGATGGCAACCGCCCTCTCGATCACCTTCTGTAAGAATGGCAATAGCGATACCGGCCGATAATTACTATGCATCAGAGGGTCAAGGGAGGGCTTCTTTAACAATGGTTTTACAATAGCCGTTTTCAAATTGGATGGAAATTGCCCATCCCTGAATGATGTATTTATTATTCGGCGCAACAAAGTAGTTACCACCGATCCCCCCTAAGCAGCTAGCCATGAGGGACAGGGATCGAGAGAGCAGGTTGCACTCCTAACACTTCTAAGGATCTTGTCCACATCCTCGGTACTTACAGACTCAAAGTGATCCAGTCTAATTGAGTCCACGGAAGCTCTGGAGACCTCTACACTGGTTTCTGACCCAACAATGGCATCGAGATCAGCCCTTATCCGAGAGGTTTTATACGCGAAGAAGTTGTTAAATTGGTCACAGCAGGCCTTGGATGGTTCCAAAATAGGGTTCAGGGAGGAGGGAAGATGCGTAAGTTCCCTCACTACCCTGAACAGCTCTGCTGGACGCGACTCCGCGGACGCGATATGCGCAGCATAGAACGAGTTCTTTGCTGCGTCTATCGCCACTCCGTAGTCCTTCAAGAGGGAAGCTAGGAGTGCCTTGTCGGCTAAGCGCTGGTGTCTCCGCCATTTCTACTCTAGTCGTGCAGAACCCGCTTCCTTGCCTGAAATCTTCCGTATACCAGGGCTTCTTTTTGGAAGCAGGCCTGAGAGGGCGCTTGGGAGCAATACTGCGTATAGCCCTGGAGAGATCGGTGTCCCAGGTGTTTGTCAGGGCATCAACAGAATCGCTGTCACATCCAACCATATACCCCTTCTAGGGCTTCTTGGAACATTATGGGTTCCATCAGCCTTCGAGGGTGGACCATTCTAATAGGTCCGCCACCCCCGGGGGGGAGTTGGGTAGATACCTTGATCTTCGCCTCTACCAGGAAATGGTCTGTCCATGACAAGGCGGAGATATTAGTAACCTCCGCCCA
>NW_024836768.1:0-1221 GCF_019175285.1 Sceloporus undulatus
ACACATTCCATTCCATGCCATTTGGCATGCCCTCTGCTCTTTGAAGGTGTTTGGATGGGATTCCGATGTGGAAAATGCTGAGTTTAAAAGGATGTAAACAAGGCATATGCCACTAATCCATTTGTACATGCAGTGTTCTATATCCAGTCCATAATTTTAAAGCCTGATTGTTTACATAAGATGCAGCTTGAGAATTTCCTCCAACATTTTACAGATGAAAACTGGGACACAAGTGGCCAAGCAACATGCTGTTTTCTTAGTACTTTGCAGATCCAAGTGTGACCAGCTAGGAAAGGAGACCTCCATCACCCTCAGGAGGCTGCGGGCTCATACACTGTGCCCAATATGGACTCTGAGAAAATTTGTGGCAGCCCACCCTAATCGACAAGGGGCCCTCTTTGCCCACAGCGATGGCTCACCGGCCACCAGGTTCTAGCTCGTGTCGGTGCTACACATGGCCCTGCGTAGGGAAGGTCTCCCTGCAGAAGACTTTGGCAGCCATTCCTTTCGCATTGGAGCTGCAGCAGTTGCAGCACAATCAGGATTGCCAGATGACGTCATCAAGCGGGTGGGCAGATGGAAATCTAAGGCCTTCGCAGGATATATACGCCCTCAGAAGGACATTTGCATGGAAACCAGGGACCTGGGGCCCAGGGCTTCCCAATGTTAGGGTCTGAGTTCGGGCGAGGGTTGGCGGAAGGCAAGCCCCGGGGGGGCATCGCCTTTTGTGGCGGCAGCATAGGTCATGGATCTGATGGGTGTGGTTTCCGATGCTGCAGAGCACGGAATCGGGAGTCCCACCGGGACCCAGGGGTGCTGAGGGATAGCGATGTCGCCAGTGCGGAGGCAACATCGATTCAGTGTTTCCCGGTGACATGGGCCGAAGATGCGCTCATGCACATAGCCGGTGCCTTTAAGTGGTGATCACGATTTAGGCCAGTTACCCCTCTGTCATCCCGAAGCCTGGGTGTGGCCAGGCGATTAGGTCATCGACCAATGCGGGTTGGTGGATGACAGATGTCAGATCCAGACCTCATGCTTTCTAGCCAACCCTCTTGTTATGTTTTCTGTGTCTAATAAAGTTGTGGTCTTTCCTTGCCAATTCTGTGTCTGCTGTGTTTGTCCACCCGGCAACCCCCTTCTCCTCTGCAATTCTTGTTTCCTCCTAAGTGCTACACATTCCATTCCATGCCATTTGGCATGCCCTCTGCTCTTTGAAGG
>NW_024836769.1:0-415 GCF_019175285.1 Sceloporus undulatus
CTGCGGGTCCAACGATGAGAATTCACTCGATAACGTGAATGTGTTATCAGATGTGATTCCTTTCTATGGGAGCTCCTTCTGTGGCACTTCCGCAATGAATCCACAGTGACTCCTCTTTTTGATGAATTCGGAAAAAAGTGAATTCACAGAAATCACTTCCAAGCTCACTTCAGTTTCACTTCGAATTGGTCTGGTGTGGAATACAACTTTGCTTCTGCTCTGGGACACCACCGTAAATCCCCTGGGTTGCAAATTTCCCATGATGCAGCACTGCAATTTCCTCCATTTCCTTTCGATGATCCTTTCACTTTCAGGGCAACTCATTTTTTATATGTGTATATGTGCATGAATGTGAATATACAGATCTATCTATCTATCTATCTATCTATCTATCTATCTATCTATCTATCTATCA
>NW_024836769.1:515-1221 GCF_019175285.1 Sceloporus undulatus
TTTCACTCCGAATTGGTCTGGTGTGGAATACAACTTTGCTTCTGCTCTGGGACACCACCGTAAATCCCCCGGGTTGCAAATTTCCCATGATGCAGCACTGCAATTTCCTCCATTTCCTTTCGATGGTCCTTTCACTTTCAGGGCAACTCATTTTTTATATGTGTATATGTGCATGAATGTGAATATTCAGATCTATCTATCTATCTATCTATCTATCTATCTATCTATCTATCTATTTAGTGTGTGTTGAAATTGCTGAAATGGAAGGGAAAATAAAAAAGGGGGATGGAGGAGACACAGAAATATTCATGAGGCAAATATTCACACAATCACACAATTATGCAAAACAGGTATCAAGAACTTGTGCCCCTTTTCACCCCAGAAATGAAGGGGGTCACAATGCGTTCAGACCCCCACTGAGCATGTGCAAGGGTGCCGATTCAAATAGTTGAATCCCACCAGTGTGGTAATACAATTTGCACGCACTCCGCTTTGCGTGAATCCGCATCATGTGACTTGCCTTGGATTTGATCCCCCTCGATTCAGAAGGGCAACGGAAGGGCAACCAGGTGTGATAAAACATTCATGTTATAATGTGAAGTCACCCCGGATCTGAGCTGCAAAAACCTCCGTGTGATAAACACCTTTGATTCCTATTCTTCTTTTCATTTTTACAATAGTCCTGTGAATTAGGCGCATATCATAT
>NW_024836770.1:0-1221 GCF_019175285.1 Sceloporus undulatus
GGAGAAATGGCTCGCACGAAGCAGACGGCTCGGAAGTCGACGGGCGGCAAGGCTCCGCGGAAGCAGCTGGCGACGAAGGCGGCCCGCAAGAGCGCCCCGGCCACCGGCGGCGTGAAGAAGCCGCACCGCTACCGTCCGGGGACGGTGGCCCTGCGGGAGATCCGGCGCTACCAGAAGTCGACGGAGCTGCTGATCCGCAAGCTGCCCTTCCAGCGCCTGGTGCGGGAGATCGCGCAGGACTTCAAGACGGACCTGCGCTTTCAGAGCTCGGCGGTGATGGCGCTGCAGGAGGCCAGCGAGGCTTACCTGGTGGGGCTCTTCGAGGACACCAACCTCTGCGCCATCCACGCCAAGAGGGTGACCATCATGCCCAAGGACATCCAGCTGGCACGCCGCATCCGCGGGGAGAGGGCCTGAGCCCAGACTCGCCTGCCTTCCCTCCTTCTGCCCCTAATCTCTAACCCAAAGGCTCTTTTCAGGGCCAGCACCGCCTCCAGGAGGAGAGCTGGACCCACTGCACTGCCTTGCCTTGCTCTGGGCCACCGAGTGAGGCTAGCGATAGGGGTCCTTCGCAAGAGGGGCTCCGAGGGGTTGGCCTTTGCCTTCTCCGGCTGGGAGATCCTAACTAAACGAATGCAGGTGTATTTTATGGGTGGGGTGTGGATCACTGCTGAAACTGGACCTGGCAGCTCCTAATGGGGCTTGTCGCGTTCTTCTATCAAGCCCTAGAGACCGAGGCGTCTGTTCCCATAGACTGCAGCCTTTCTCTCTTCGGGGAAGCGCTGCTCCTTTAGGACTTGTTCCCAAACTGAACAGTCCCCCCCTGAATCAAGAGCCCAATTCTGCCTTCCTTTTCTCCAGATACACACACAGAGAGGCGCCCCTTGTTCGGCTTCGGCTCCTTGAAGGACCCGGGAGGCGCCCCCTTTTCTTAATGGGGGCTCTGGGGGGGGGGTTGGCCATTGCCTTCTGAGGCTGAGAGAGTGTGGCTTGTGAAAGGTCACTCGGCGGCTGTCCATGCTCTCCCGAAGCCCTAGTCCCCGGAGGAGCCGAAGGACAGTCCTACTCGCCCATAGGGAAACCTCCATAAAGATCCATTTGGGCAAGCATTCTCCTATGGATGTTTCTTTGCAATGGCAAAGGTATTGCTAAATGTATCTTTCCAAAGGGAAACGTAGGGCAAGTATTATCCTAGGTATCCTTTTTGTTCTCCTATCCCTC
>NW_024836771.1:0-486 GCF_019175285.1 Sceloporus undulatus
GTCCTTCCGAAGTGAGGGAGAAGAGAAGTCAGTTCAGTTCCAAGCAAATCACGTGATGTGGACTCAAGCAAAGGGGAGTGAGTGCACATTGTATTACCACACCAGAGCATACTGTGAGGGGTCAACAATTCGAATCGGCCCCCTCGCACATGCTCAGTGGGGCTCTGGATGCTGTCCTCCTTCCCTGCCTCCTCCTTAGCTGTCATCCTTCATCAGGGTCTAGGAGAAGGCAGGGGATGATGGGATAGCTCGATGGGGGTCCCTGGGGCCAGGATCAGGATGCAGGATCAGTCAGGGGATGATGGGATAGGTCACTGGGGGTTGCTGGGGCCAGGATCGGGATGCAGGAGCAGTCAGGGGATGATGGGATAGGTTGCTGGGGTTGCTGGGCCAGGATCGGGATGCAGGAGAAGGCAGGGGATGATGGGATAGGTGGCTAGAGGTTGCTGGGGCCAGGATCGGGATGCAGGAGAAGGCAGGGGATGA
>NW_024836771.1:586-1221 GCF_019175285.1 Sceloporus undulatus
GGGGCCAGGATCGGGATGCAGGAGCAGTCAGGGGATGATGGGATAGGTCGCTGGGGTTGCTGGGCCAGGATCGGGATGCAGGAGAAGGCAGGGGATGATGGGATAGGTGGCTAGAGGTTGCTGGGGCCAGGATCGGGATGCAGGAGAAGGCAGGGGATGATGGGATAGGTGGCTGGGGGTTTCTGGGGCCAGGATCAGAATGTAGGAGCAGTCAGGGGATGATGGGATAGGTGGCTGGGGGTCCCTGGGGCCAGGATCTGGATGCAGGAGCATCAGGGATGATGGGATAGGTGGCTGGGGGTCCCTAGGGCCAGGATCTGGATGCAGGAGCATTAGGGATGATGGGTTAGGTGGCAGAGGGGGCGAGATGGGGATGCAGGAGCAGTCAGGGGATGATGGGTTAGGTGCTCCCCTCCTTCAGCCTTGCATTTTCCTTGGAATTGACTTCCCTGAGTAATTTGCAGATATTATTACTTTGCTTTTTTAATAATCTTTTCACAACAAATCATGATTGCGTCAAAGAAAGAAGCTTCAGAAGTAATTGCAATATTTTCCTACTTAGTGTGATTTCCAGGCCTCTTTGCAAACAACAATTTAGTTTTTAAAAGTAAAATAAAATAGCCAGCAGTAGCATA
>NW_024836772.1:0-1221 GCF_019175285.1 Sceloporus undulatus
CTCCTGCACAGGCTTTTCCCTCTGAACAGCATAATGATGAAGACTCCGAGGGCAGATGATGGAGCAAGTCCCTCAAATAAGCTTTTCTACAGAAAGGATCAGGCCCAGGGCCTCACAGAATCCTCTGGGATTAGGGATGCCATATCCCGGCGGCCCCCGGGACAAATCCGCTTTTGGGGGCCCCCTCCCGGTCCTGGTCCGGTTTGGCCCCCAGCCCCCGGTTCGGGGCCTGCGTGGCGCCAACCCACCTTCCCCTGCCTCCCTGCACGACCACGCCACCCACCACCTCCTCCTCCTCCGTTCCAGGCCGTGCAGCCAAGTGGAGGAAGTGAAGGAGGAGGCGAAGGAGGAGGCGGTGTGCCTCCTGCGCGTGGCCACGTGGCCTGGAACGGAGGAGGAGGTGGGTGGCGCGGCCACGAGGGGAGGCGGGGGAGGGTGGCAGGGAGGCGGGGAGGTGGGGAGGGTGACGCGCAGGAGGCGCACCTCCTCCTCCTCCTCCTCCTCCTCCTCCGTTCCAGGCCATTCCAGCCACCCACCACCTCCTCCACCTTGCGTGCCTCCGTGCTGGGCACTTCCTTGGCCCTGGGAGGTGGAGGCAGAGGAGGAGGCTTAGGCAGAGGTGGGTGGCTGCCTGCCTGCTGCCTTGGCACATGCGCGGGCGGGGAGCGCCAAGCCAGGCAGGCACCTCTGCCTCCTCCTCTGCCTCTGCCTCCGCCTGCTGGGCCCAAGGCAAGCGCCTAGCGCGGTCACACGGAGGCGTGCGAGGTGGAGGTGGGTGGCTGCCTGCCTGCTGCCTTGGCGCGCGGGCAGGGGGGGAGCGTGCCAAGGCAGCCACCCACCTCCTCCTCCGTGTGGGCTTGGGAGGCAGAGGAGGAGGAGGGAGGGAGGAGGGAGGAAGGAAGGAAGGAGGAGGAGGGAGGAAGAAAGGAGGGAGGAAGGAAGGAAGGAGGGAGGAAGAAGGAAGGAGAGATGGAGGGAGGGAGGAAGGAAGGAAGGAGGGAGGAAGGAGGGAGGGAGGGAGCAAGGGAGGAAGGAGGAGGAGGGAGGGAGGAAGGAGGAAAGACAAGGAGGAAGAAGAGGAGGAGGAGGAAGAGGATAGTGATGATGATGATGATGATGATGATGATGATGATGATGATGAAATGAGCCAGCTTCTGAGGCACGACCAATGTAAGTTGCTCTGATTTTTACAAACTCATGCGCAGTGGAAAAAAAACCAAA
>NW_024836773.1:0-1221 GCF_019175285.1 Sceloporus undulatus
TTTATTTAGTAGCCAAGAAGGCTTGTAATATGAAGCTAGATCAAAAAGTTTTTGGACTTCAGCTCCCAAAAACCAGCATCACCAATGGTAAGAAAATACTGAGAGTTGCAATCCAACAACATCAGAAGGGCTGCATTACGACCAGTTCTACTTAAAGGGTAAACTCTGTGAGCCAAGAAATTATATATACACTGAAGAAATGAAGCCATGCAAAATATCAGTGCTTTCCAATTGAAGTCTTTCTACTGTTTCTGAGCCTTTGTTATGTGCTGCCAGTATCCCTGAGGGAAAGAAACTTTGGTCTTCACAGGTTTCTGTCACATTATCCTTCCAGAAGAGATTACCAGAGTGACCTCCTGCGCATTTATTCAAAAGCAAGCCCCACCCACAGTGTTCTCAATGTGTAAGTTTGCAGCCATGTTATGCTCTTTTATGATTTGAGGGGTGCTGCCTAGCGCAGCTGTGTTCCAGTGCCAGTGTGCTAAGTTGCAGCCAATTTAAATCAAATCTGACACCCCACACTTTGCTGTTTTCTCAGCCTGCCTATTCCAAAAATGTCCTTCCAGGTCTGACAGAATCTGTATTCACAGGGCTGCCCTAGAATAACAAGTTTTCATTTTAGAAAAGGCTGTACAGGGAGTTTTGTGGTGTGGCAGCCTGCCAAACAGTGAACGTTTAGCAAGGAGAGCTCACTATTGGGCTGTTAATTTGACATACAGAACAGAATCGTTAGGCTTTCTCTGAACTGTTCAGGCTCCCAGTAGTAAATTATACCAAACATTGGCTTGAGCTTTAAGCCATTGGGGTATAAAATCTAACTTCAGCAAGTCTGACCTGTCAAACAACCATTTATTCCCTTTAGCCCAATCAGTTTTTTTTCCTGTTGGATTGTGTGATCATTATTTGTATCTTTAGAGTGTCATGTGTGTCTTACAAAACTTTCAGAATTGGCACTTAATATGGCTGGATAAAAAAAAATACAATACTGTATTGGCAAGTAAATGCCCTTGATGGAAGAAAATTAAAGCAAGCCACACTTTCTTTCTTTCTTTTTAACTTTCTTTCTTTCTTTTTAATTGGTTTTTATTGTTAAGTACAACAAAGGGGAACCAGATGTCATAGCCGCAAAGGAGAACAAGGCACCACAAAATGTAGGACATTACAAAATAAAAGCTAAAGACACTGATATAAATGTAAATTCATGCTTCTTAGTCATGCTCA
>NW_024836774.1:0-1221 GCF_019175285.1 Sceloporus undulatus
AGCAGGAAGCGTTTGACAAGGTTTGTGTCTCAAGAGGGCAGGAGATGGTTTTTTGGGGTGGGTTGGGGGCAGAGAATTCTAAATGAAAAGAACTGTTCACAAGCCAGAAAACTGCTTTATAACAGTAATACATTCGTAGTCACTCCCTCATCCCAAAGACTTTTCTTGTGTGTGCCCAAGAGGGAGTGGTGGACTAGGACTCTGGAGACCAAGGTTCAAATCCCCACTCAGTCATTGGGTGACCTGGAACAAGTCACGCACTCTCAGCCTCAGAGGAAAGCAAAGGTAAACCCTCTCTGAACAAATCTTGCCAGGAAAATCCTGTGATCAGTTCGCCTTAGTGTCACCATAATGACTTGAAGGCACATCACAACAACCAGAAAAATGTGTTTCACAAAATAAAATTGGGTTGTCATAAAACCAAAAATGAAAACCTCTAGGGCTAAAACACACCTTATTTGAAAAATCAATCAATCAATCAATCAATCAATCACACCTTATTTTTGGCCAAAGTCTTCTTTTAAAAAACAAAACAAAAAACAGAAGTGACCTCATGGTCACTTTAGATTTCATGTTGAGGGGTCAGTGTGGTCTGGTTGCATTGTGTGGCTGAAGGAATGTTGGAAGTGATCACTTGGAAGGAGTTGTTAAGAAAATCCCCAGGACAAAACCAGCAGCCTTTCCCCTAATAATTACTGAAGGGGCAATTGCTGGCAAGAAAAGCATGTCCAAAGGAGGGCGACTAAAAGGTCTGGAAGCCATGCCCTATGAGGAACGACTTAGGGAGCTGGGGATGTTTAGCCTGGAGAAGAGAAGGTTAGGAGGTGATATGATGGCCCTGTTTAAATATTTGAAGGGATGTCATATTGATGAGGGAGCAAGCTTGTTTTGAACCAGAGCAATGGATGCAAGCTCCAGAAAAAGAGATTCCACCTCAACATTAGGAGAAACTTCCTGACAGTAAGGGCTGTTCGACAGTGGAACACAATTCCTTGAAGTGCAGTGGAGTCTCCTTCCTTAGAGGTCTTTAAACAGAGGCTAGATGGCCATCTATTGGGGATGCTTTGATTTAGATTTCCTGCATGGCAAGGGGTTGGACTGGATGGCCCTTGCTGTCTCTTCCAACTCTACGATTCTATGATTCTAAGAAGGAGCAGACTCATGGCAGTCCCCAGTTTCTGCTCTTGGCCGAACCGCAGGCTTGTCCTAACAACTGGGCTC
>NW_024836775.1:0-1221 GCF_019175285.1 Sceloporus undulatus
ACATGTTTTCCAGAAGCAGGTGATAATTTTCCTACAATATTTGTTTCCTATTTTTGCATTCCAGTTGCTACACATGTTTCCTATAACATCCAATCCAGATAAATTATATTGATGGGTTTTCCCTGAAGTCTTATTATTCTGTCAGACTTTGCATTATATCTTTTGACTGCTTTTGCTACATCTCTCTTCACTATAAATGTCATCCTATTTCTCTTTAGATTTTAATTTCCTGAGTAAAAACACTGTGTAATTATCTGATTCAAAATGTCCCATTCCTGATCATTTTTGATCAGTCACTCAAAGTATTGCAATGTTTAGACATTCTATTTCTTGTTTTATTATATCTAGCTTCCCCTGATTCATGCTTCTTATATTTCGTGTTCCTATGTGTTGAGTAGGTTCAGACTTTCACCTTTCAGCTCCTCAACAGCTTCAGTTTGAGTCCAGTTGCATCATTAGCCATATGAGTACTCACACTTGTTCTTTGCTCCTCACCACTAGCTCATTGAGTGTCTTCTGACATAGGAGTCTCATCTTCTGGCACTATCTCTTGTTTCATTTGGTTTATCTCATCCTAAGGTTTTCATGGTAAAATATCTTCAAAAGATTTATAGTACAGTACTAAGAAGCATTAGTTACAATGCCACTGCTATTGTCTCTGAGAGATCCTCTGCCTGTTCCACTACTGCTGCTGCCTGGTAACTGTTTGGCACATTTAGTCTGTCTCAGCAAAATCATGTTTGACATGGGAGTCCCTATCAGCAGTACTGTTGCCATACGCATAGCCTCTTGCCTCACAGGAGCACACAATCCCATCACTAAGGAAAAGTAGTGCCATTGGTGGGTATGACCACATAGGAATACTAAATAACTTGCATAAATTGTTAGGGAAATTGGACGAAGCATTCAGTTGCTATCAAGACTACATGGGAATCTTCTTTTCAGAAAGCTGTATCTTAAGACAATCAGAAATTAATTTGGAAATATACCTTCAGTTACTTTGTGCCAGAACTTAAGAAAGAGATCTTATAAATTAAAATGTAGATGATGTCTGATACCAAGTTAGTTAAATAGGATCTACCTAAGAGTTTTAGATAATTGCTAGATGCACAGTGGCAGATGAACACTAGCCAACACAGCCTAAACTGAGGGAGAGAGTAGGCTGGCCCAGCACCATCAGGGGCTAGCCTGAAGAAGGAGGCTCCTCCCTCCCTGTCATCT
>NW_024836776.1:0-1221 GCF_019175285.1 Sceloporus undulatus
CTCTCTCCACAAAGAATTTCTTTGATGTTCAAAGGTAGTAAACCAGATTGTTGGAAATGCCATAAAGTAATAGGGTCTTACTACCATATGTGGTGGACATGCACGGTGGCAAAACAATACTGGTTAAAGGTACATAATATCATAACTAGAGAATTAAGTATTCAAATAGCCTTTCTCCCAGAAACATATTTGCTTGGTATGATAGACTTAGAACTGCAAACACAACATGGTAAATTAATTTTCTATCTCCTTACATGTGCTAGAATCTCATATGCTACCTTTTGGAAATCTGACCAGATCCCATCTGTGGAAAAATGGATAATGAAAGTATTTGAAATGGCAGAAATGGACAGGATGACCTGTTGGATGAGGGAAAAAAAACGAAGAGTCAATTAAAAAAGAATGGGAGCCTTTTTATAAATTTATAGAAAGAAGATGGAAAAATATTGTGGTTTGGGGATAACTGTGTAATATGTTCTTAAATATGAAGTAAGAGATAACAACTTAATAAATACAAAACTGAATGTCAATAGGGAACCAGATCTACAAAATATAAATGTATATGTAAATAACGAAACTGAGAACATGTACTGTATAATTGAGACAAAATATGTTTAACATAGATCTATTTATGCGATGTAAATATATTGGGTAAGGATGGATTGAAAATAACATGAGAAGAAACCTACTATGGAAAAATGAATCAAACAATCTGTATTCTGGGGGAAGGGAAAACTGGATGCTAAATTGAATGTACTTTTGCTATAACCAAACTATAGTATATACAGATAGATTTACTCGCTGAAATTTAAATCTAGGATAAATAATTGCTCAAAACAATAAGACAGGGAAGATATTTGGAATAAATATTTGAGTAAAATGCATAAAAGGTGAAGGGAACATCTAAATAACATGTAAGATAAGTCGAATAAAAATGGATACATTGTATAGAGATCCAGGCAGTTGGAAGGCGTATTTATGTTAAATGTGATTTTAATACTGTTTTTTTGTTGTTTTTGTTTGTTTGTTTGTTTGTAAACCTTATATGTTGGTATTGTTAAATGCTTTTGTTAAATGTTTTTGTCTTCCTTTTTGTATACAGTTGTCAAAAAAACCTTGAAAATATTAAATTAAAAAAAAAGTATAAATTTCAAATATCAAACCTTGATTTCCCATTTTTTATACGGGACACCATTTTGCTATGTCATTATATTTAATGGG
>NW_024836777.1:0-1221 GCF_019175285.1 Sceloporus undulatus
TACGGGTTAACGTTACGTCATTCTGACGTACTATTGATTGACAGCTCCAAATAAGGTATGGAAGAGAAGAATCGCTTTATTTAAACACCGATTTCATGCCAAGTAGGAACGCTTGCAGGTAAAAACTTCGATTTAAATAACCAGATGGGAACGAAGAATAACGCGTTTCGGAACGCGAGATAACACTAGGGTTATTTTGAATCGGTTTTATTAAAAACGTTGTATTTTAAATCGTTTCAAATATTAAGTGGGAACACCCCCATAGTAACTTATATTGTTTTATTGTACAGTTTATTCTTTTTGGATGCTGTTTTTATTTTATTCTTGAGTCTCTTGTTGGATCTGTTGATTGTAATAAATGATGATGATGATGATGATGATGATGATGATGATGATGATGATGATGATTCCAATAAGCTTTTAAAACAAAAAGTTTTTAAAGAATGGAAGTGCTATATTATTTTAACTGAACTATTTTTAAGAGTTGTTATCTTTTTTAATTGCATTTTATTCTTTTATTGTATGGTTTGCTTTAATACTGTAATAGTTTAATTCTGTTTTAATGCTCAATTTTGTATGTTTTGTATGCCCAGATCTTGTGATATCAGCTGGATCCCACTAGATGCACCATTAGCACAATCTCAAACAACATTATGAACTGCTGGGCCTCGTGGCATGGTCCCAGCTTGAGGCTCTTATCTAAAATAGAGTGTGTTTGTGCATTTAAAGTAGAACTGTGTGAGACTGAGGGACACATTTGTTTTCCTTTGTTTGACATTTCCAATCATTATCAAGAACTAAAATTTCCAGAGTACCTTATACAGTGGGCCCTTAGTATCCACTGGGACTTGGTTCAAGGACTGCCCATGGATACCAAAATCTGCTCAAGTTTAATTAAATACAGTGGTGTAGTAGTTATATAAAATGGCAAAATCAAAGTTTGCTTTTTGGAATTTATATTTTTTGGAATATTTTCAAGCCATGGGTGATTGAATCTGTGGATAAAGAATCCTTGGATATGGAGAACAAACTGTGTAGAGAGAGGAAGAAGGGATGCCTGGTGGAAAGGACAAAACGAAGCATCTCAAGGCAGAGGGAGCAAGTGCTTCTTCTTCTTCTGTTAGGACATGTGAGGCCCCTGAGCATGAGTCTTTTTCAGTCACATTCACAGTTGCACTGCATCTTTGAGCATAGTCATCTGTGTGTTAGAGTACAGATTCA
>NW_024836778.1:0-1221 GCF_019175285.1 Sceloporus undulatus
GAAAAATGGCCTTTCTAATAAAGTGATTTTTGAAATCTCCGTTTGCTTTTATTTTTCCATAGAATAAAAATGCATGCCAACCAAACCTCAGGTTTGAACCTTCCAATTTTAACAGATCATTGTTTTCTAATGTCAACCAGTCTTTTAACCAAATCATACCACATGCATCATAATATAGCTTAAGGTTTGGCAGCGCAAGACCCCCTCTTTCACTTGCGTCTTGTAAATACTTTAATCTAATTCTAGGTTTTTTCCCATCCCAAACAAAATAATTAATGTCTTTTTGCCATTTTGTAAAAATCGAATTGTTTTGAATAATTGGGATGGTTTGGAAAAAAAAAGTATTTTAGGTAGGATTGCCATTTTAACAGCGGCGATCCTACCTAATATTGATAGTTTCAAGTTTTTCCAACTTTGGAGATCTTTTTTTATCTTAATCCAGCATTTATTATAATTATTTTTGAATAGATCCGAATTCTTTTTTGTCAATTCAATACCCAAATATTTTACTTTATCTCCCACCTGTATTCCTGATTGTAAACTTAGTCTTTTTTCTTCTGTACCGTTTATATTTTTTGTCATAATTATTGTTTTATTCTTATTAATTTTTAATCCTGCTACTTTTTCAAACATCTCCAATTCTTTTAACAATAAAGGGGTATCCTCCACTGGATTACTTAGTGATATTACTAAGTCATCCGCAAATGCGCGAGTTTTAAATTCACATCCTTTAACTCTAACCCCTCTTACATTATCATTTCCCCTAATGTTGATTAACAAAAATTCAATAACCAGAATGAACAATAATGGAGACAAAGGGCAACCTTGCCGTGTTCAATTTTGCACTTCAATTAGATTTGTTTTTTCCCCATTGATAATAATTCTTGCTGTTTGCTTTTTATATATTGCCATAGTCCAGTTTAAAAAAACTGGACCAACATCTAATTTTTCTAGAGCATACTGCAAAAAGGCCCAATGGACATTATCGAAGGCTTTCTCAATATCTAAAAATATAAGAGCTAGCTTCTTTTCATTGTGCACTTCGAAATGTTCCAATAAATTTATCACGTGTCTGATGTTATCTTTTAATTGCCTTTTGGGTAAAAATCCCCGCTGATCTTGATGAACCCATTCGGTCAGAATCTTCTTCATCCTTCCTGCCAGAATAGAAGTAAATATCTTGTAGTCCACATTCAGAAGAGATATGGGCCTAAAATTTCC
>NW_024836779.1:0-1221 GCF_019175285.1 Sceloporus undulatus
GGGAGAGGGGAGGAGAGAAGGGGGTAGGGTCTTGTCCTTGCCAGGAGTCAGAGCAAAAACAAACTTCTGTACCCTTCCTCGCTTGTGTGATCATTATAATTAACAACTTTGGCCATCTGGACCACCTTCTGGTGTTGCTTCTCCACATGTGTCTTCCTTTCCCAATCTGTGAAATGCTGGGGGATATGGAAGAATATCTCTGGCCTTAAATTGAGGGTGGGCCCAGTGGCCCTCAAGCCCAGAGTACTCCCCAGAACTGTTTGTTAAAAAGGTAATTTGCCTCTGAAATTAGGTGAGATATGGCCAAATGATTCATTGGTGACTAAATGTAGTATACATGTTGGGATAGTCAGTACTGTATGTTAATCAATCAATAATACTCTAGAAATGGCCTAAATTATATTGTTTATCATAATGTATATTATATTGAAAGGATTTGAGACAAACTGGATCTCAAAGGCTGTAGCTTTTTGCTTGCTTGCAGAATTTAAAGGACTGAATTCTGAAGTGTTGAAATGATATTTGCAATGCACCATGTGCTTTCCTCCCCTTTTGTTTAGTCACTCTCTGGACAAGGGCTATTTTCTGTTGCAGGTGACCTTTGCGGATGTGGCGGTATATTTCACCGAGGAGCAATGGAAACTGTTGACAAAAAAGCAGAAACTGATGTACAGTTCTGTTATGATGGAGAATTATGCGAATGTGGCCTCTGTGGGTAAGGAACCTGAATCCATTGCCTTTCCTGTGAAGACTGAGGGCCCTTTCATAATTCACTGTCAAAGCGCTATGATTCCACTTTAGAATGATAGAATCAAAGAGTTGAAACAGACCACAAGGACCATCTGGTTCAATCTTCTGCCATGCAGGAATAGACATTCAAAGCACTCCCGAGATATGGCTATTCAGCCTCTGTTTAAAGACCTCCAAAGAAAGAGACTCCACCAAACTCTGAGGGAGTATATTCCACTGTTGAAGAGCTCTTACTGTCAGGAAGTTCCTCCTAAAGGTTAAGTGGAATCTCTTGTCCCTGTGGCTTGCATTCATTCTTCCATGTCCTTTTCTCTGGAGTAGCAGAAAGCAAATCTGCTCCATCCAGAATATGACATCTCTTCAAATATTTGAACAGGGCTGTCATATTCACTCTTAACCTTCTCTTCTCCAAGCTAAACATACCCAGCTCCCTAAGTCATTCCTCAGAGAGCATAGTTTCCATACCGTTCA
>NW_024836780.1:0-1221 GCF_019175285.1 Sceloporus undulatus
TTTGGTGTGGCTTCTGGACTCTTAGGATGCATGCATCATTGAAACACCATACCTCCACTGTGACTCGAAGCAGCTTTATTTTGGCTGCCTGTAACAGGCCTTTATCTCCTAGTGGAGACTGTCTTTCCTGCTGTTCTCCATATCTGCTGTTGCTGTGGCCTGCTCGAAAAACTACTGTACACTGGCCTACCAACAGTACCAACAGGATTCCAGCCTAAAGCTTTACTATCAATTAGGCTGTCACTTACTGGAATTTAAAAATGTGAAATTCACATCTGGTTTGAAACTTGAAGTGTCCACTCAGCAGTTCCCAGAATGGGTTGTTTATCTGAGCCATTGTACTTGGTGTTAGTGGGGGGCTGGCAAATGGTGATGCAGAAAGAATAAAAATGAAAATTATTTCCTTTTGTTTAGTCTAAAGCAGAAAGTACTTTACTGCAAGAATCCTCAGGCCCTCGTCCACAAATTCGGAAAAAACTTGGAGCAAGGAAGGCACAAAATAAACTGGATAATGAGGTGATTATAACATGAGCATTCCTGCATTGTTTCCCTTTGCTATATATCAGAATGTTTCACAAGAATGAGGTAGGTTATGGTATGATTGCAAGGTTAATTAATTTATTGTTATAATATTATTTATAGCATTATTTTTAAAAAAATAATCTTCCAGTTGCTCTTTACTGGTTTATAGAAAGTTGCTCAATTCAGGCATAGTCAGAATCAATTAATTCCCCTTATTATTCCAACAATGAACATGACAAAGACCAAATGTTGCATGATCCAGGATTATGATAAATAATAATAAGACCTTTCAAAATGGTTGTGCATTTGAACTAAGGTTCCCAATCAGTTAGTGTGTTTTTATAACAGTACTAGCTATGGAATCCAGCGTTGCTTGGGAGATTCAATAACCACCATTAATAACTAGTTTCGATTGCACTGGAGGATAAGGGTCTATTGAGGGCTCAAGCATCCCTCATGTTGCACATCAGTCTCAGTTGCTCTTTAGAGAGCATATCTTGCCCAATTTGCTGTCCTAGGAGCCATAGGGAACTCTGGGGTTTATAGCTTTATTGACTACTTAGATTTCTTTGCCAAAGACCTCTAATGTTCTAGTTCAGTGGTGTGGGCTAGAGTTCTCCAGCAGCAGAATTCTAATTACCTGCCTAAATCTCTCTCTTCATTTGGAATGATTACATAAAAGTCGCCTATAAATCTATA
>NW_024836781.1:0-1221 GCF_019175285.1 Sceloporus undulatus
CAGGAAGACTTCCCACTGAGTTCATTTGGGCTTATTCCAAAGTTAATGCATATAGGATTGTCATATGTATGGCTCTGACTATGTGGGCTCCTGCTTTCGATTGCGTTAATGTTTTTATACTTCAAAGGTCTGTTTACTGCTCAATACTTGCACTGTTTTAATTTTCCTTTGAACACAGTGGATATAATTACTTTTCTTCTACAATACCCATTTGAGCAAAATAAATGAACAGGAGTCCCATTTTCTGTCCATTTTCTTTCTTGCCGTGTGTGTTTTTCCCCCTCTTAGCACAGTGAAGAATGCTGTGACACTATTTCTGGGGATATTTAGAGTTTGCAGACATTGAATGTAAGTGCCCCTAAAACAGGCATCAAACTGGTTTATGTTACAGCAAAAGGACTAAAGAAAGTATTTATGAAAGGAACTGTTGATGAGGAGATTTCCAAGGATAACTAGGATTAGCCAAACAGCCAGGTGGGAAAAATAATATTTTCCCCCCTGAAAATTCTCCATTGAAACTAGGGTTTCAGGGGATCTTTGTTAAAACATGGTAGGGCTTGAAGAAAATACAGACACAGTGGTTTTCCTACCATTTTCCTGCAGATTTCTGACAATTCCAGTGTCTCACCAGCTAAAGCTCTCCACTTGCATAAAGGAAGGCTGTCTGTAACTCAGTTGGGTGTGGGTGGGTGTTTTTGTTTTGCCTATGGAAATCCCTGGTCTAATCTTGAGTTAGGGCTGGGCAGGATCCTGCTCTCAAATCCTGGAAAGCTTCCCTTAGTTGGGGTGTGATGGTCTTCCAGGGTGCAAAGCTGCCAGTGGATGACCTTAGCTTTTCTGCCACCTGAGGTAGAAGCAGTTCAACCAGTTTCCCTCCGATGCTCTGAGAGCAATACAGAAGGTGGGAGGTGTGTGTGGAAAACATCCCAAGTGGGTGGCATTTGTGTTCCCATAACTGTCTGTCATAGAATCATAGAATCATAGAGTTGGAAGAGACCGCAAGGGCCATCCAGTCCAACCCCCTGCCATGCAGGAAATCACAATCAAAGCATCGTCGACAGATGGCCATCCTCTGAGGGCCACTTGCTCAAAGGTACATGAGGATTGCCCCTGCTTGCTCTCTATAGAGCATCCATCCCTGACTGTTTCTGAGAGGCACTCATGGCTCTTCTATGTTGCAAGCAAAGCCAACAAGTTGCAGCTTACCAGCCCCTCTCCACT
>NW_024836782.1:0-1221 GCF_019175285.1 Sceloporus undulatus
TAATAATAATAATAATAATAATAATAATGGCTTTAGTCATGAAATCATGTTATGAAAGCTTGGGTTATGCCCAGATAGTCTGCAAGCAATGCAAGAAATGTTTTGTTACTAAAATGAAAGTCTTTAGTCTTTAATGTGCTGCTCTTTTATTGGATATTGGAAGGGTATTTTTCATAATGTTTTACAGTGTGCCATTTGGTATCTGCTGCAGTTGGGTTCTAGGACCCCCATCCCGGCCCATGGATACCAAAATCTGTGGATGCTCAAGTCCCATTAAATGCAATGGCATAGTAAAATGGTGTCCCTTGTATAAAATGGTAAAATCAAGGTTTACTTGTTTGTACACACACACACAAACAGAGACTATTTTTTGACTGCTACACTAAAACATCTGCAAAAAGAGACCCTTCTCTGTTTAGGAGACTTGTATTGACTAAAGCTGCCCCCACACAGATGTCCAAAGTCATATGTGATAGACTGGGTGCCCTGAAAAACTGCATATGTTGCAGTGGCATAAACACTTTTCCAGGGCAGCCCATTCACAATGCTTGTCTCAAAAGAAGACAGAGCTTGTGCTGTGTTTGTTGTGTGCCTTGAAGTCATGTCCGACTTATGACGACCCTAAGTTCAGAACCTATCATAGGGTTATCTTGGCAAGTTTCTTCAGAGTGATTTTTGCCATCGCCATCTTATGAGGTTAAGAGCTTGTGACTTGTCCAAGGTCACTCAGTGCATTTATATGGCTGAATCAAACCATGGTTTGCCTTAGATTTTTCATAAGTTGGAAATAGCTTGAAGGCACACAACAACAACATATATCTATATCTGGCTATTACTGTTTTCCAACCTTCTTTCTGGCATTTCTTAACATTTTAACATGAGATTTTCTTGGCAAGATTTGTTCAGAGAAGGTTTGCCATTGCCTTCGTCTCAAGTTGAGAGACTATCATTTGCCCAAGGTCACCCAGTGGGTTTCATGGCTGAACTTAGATGTTTATCACACTATGCTCTTAAAGAGCTACTATTCCAGTGTGACTCCTCTAGCAGCCTCCTGTTGCATGCTGGGATTGGCAGTTTTAAGGAGCTGAACTTCTCTGCCTGAGAATTCTAAATACCCCTCCTTAAAACTGCCAATCCCAGCATGCAACAGGAAGCAGCTAGAGGAGTCACACTGGAATAGTACCTCTTTAAGAGCATAGTGTGATAAACATCTTAGTGTCA
>NW_024836783.1:0-1221 GCF_019175285.1 Sceloporus undulatus
ATCATTCCATGATGGCCATGGGCCTATCCGTTAGTCTCGGGTCTGACGCACTGCGCAGGTAATACGCTCGATGTTGTCTTTATTACGGACTGGGACACTCCGTGGGCAGAGGTAGGCAAGTACCTCTGCTCTGTCATGGCCGGACCATTTCCTAGGTGAGGTTTGACTTAAGGCAACTACCCAAATCCCCCTGGGGTGGAGGACCGATTAGGATGGTCCACCCTCGAAGGCAGATGGCACCCAAAAGGTTCCAAGAAGCGTTAGAAGGGCTTAAGGTTGGATCTGACAGCAACTCTGTTGATGCCCTGACTAACATCTGGGACACTGACCTTTCCAGGACTATACTTAGGCCTGTTACAGACTGCCAAAATAAAGCTGCTTCGGGACTCTTTGGAGGTATGCTGTTTAAATGATGCATGCATCCTAAGAATCCGGAAGCTGCACCAAAGCTGCACTCCAGTGCTTAGGACTAGATCGTGGCTTTGGTGCAACCTCCAGACTCTTAGGACCCATGCATCATTTAAATAGCACACCTCCAAAGAGACCCGAAGCAGCTTTATTTTGGCAGTCTGTAACAGTATTGCTCCTAAGCATCCTTTCCGGCCTGCTTCCAATAGAAAACTATGGTATACAGAAGATCTCCGGGAAATGAAGCGGGCTGCGCAACGACTGGAATGCAGCTGGCAGAGACACCAGCGCTTGTCTGACAAGACACTCCATGAGGCTCTTTTGAAGTCATATGGAGTGGCAATAGATGCAGCAAAGAATTCCTTCTATGCTGTGCGTATTGCGTCTGCGGAATCACATCCAGCAGAGCTGTTCAGGGTGGTCAGGGAACTGACTCAGCTTCCCCCCACCCTGAACCCTATTTTAGAACCAACTATAGCCTGCTGTGACAATTTTAACAACTTCTTTGCAGATAAAATCTCTCGGATAAGGGCTGGTCTCGACGCTGGCATTTCAACAGAAACTATAGGTGTCCAGAGCTTCCATGGACTCTGTTAAACTGGATCACTTTGAGTTTGTTCATACCAATGAAGTGGACAAGCTTCTTGGAAGTGTTAGGAAGACGACATGCTCTCTCAATCCCTGTCCTTCTTGGCTGACCGTCCAGGGTGGTGATGCACATTACTGTTACAATGTATAATCAATGCATCATTCAGGGAGGGAAAGTCTCCATCAAGTCTAAAACTAGCAACAGTTAAACTGTTGCTTAAAAAA
>NW_024836784.1:0-1221 GCF_019175285.1 Sceloporus undulatus
ATTATTATTATTATTATTATTATTATTAGAAAATGTACATGTTTACCGACAAGAGTTTTCCAAACTGGGAGATCGGGATTATGTAGCTCAATTAGGTGCTTCAGAACTTCTGTGTGAAAGTTCAGCACTGCCAAATGAATGATAGTATTTCCTTCACTGTCCTTTTTCAGCCAGTTGGCTTCAAGAGAAAACAAATACCGGATAGTATCTAATGCTCCAGACGTAGCTGCAAGTAAAAGTGGAGTGGAGAAATGCCTGTAGGCAGGAGAATAAAAAAAAGTATTGTTATATAATAACAAACCAACCAACAACATATAATGAATAAAACAGAATGCACATACAGTGGGCTCTTGATATTTGCTGGAGTTTAGTGGATATCAAAATCTGTGGATGCTCAAGTCCCATTAAATACAGTGGCATAATAAAACAGCATCCCTTATATAAAATGAGCAAAACAAGGTTTGCTTACTGGAATTCATATATTTTAAAAATATTTTCAAGCCGTGGATGCTTGAATCCGTGGATAAAAAAATCCATGGATATGAAGGGCTGACAGTGTTGACTTTTAGTGAAAAGTGGAGGCCTAAATAAAAAAGAAAGTTACAGCACAAACGTCTACATATATGTTCAAAGGGAGAAACACTGCCCAGTATACAATTGCAGGCTTAAGTTAAAACAGTTGATTACCTTAGAAAGGAATATCTTTGAGTCTGCCAAGGATTTCAGAGCATGAACTAAGATCCTGCATTAGGAATTTAGCTCAGCGAGATCACTGTGCATTGCATTTGCAGAAGCAAAGCAGCCTTCTTTAGGATTAGAAAGGAATGAGGGAGACAAAATACCAGGCTACTTTAAAACTAATAATGAGTTAATGGTAGACTTTTAGTATTGTTCACACTGACTGGTGGTTAGATTTTGGCAAGGACATTCCAAGTCCTATTTGGAGTCGCTGAGATCTATCTATCTATCATCTATCTATCTATGTATCTATCTATCTTATATCCTGCCTTTTCCCCAGCATGGGATTCAAGACGGTGATGAGAACATGGGAGTGACAACTGAGTGAACACTACATTTGAGTAAACATAATTGGTAGGCAGCCGAGTCTCACATTGTCTGGCTTTATTTCTGAGCAATTGTGTGCACCACCAATCTGGACTGATGCAACTGTGCACGCATAAGATTTAAATTTCACTGCCATTTCTTTCTAAATCCTCCCCC
>NW_024836785.1:0-1221 GCF_019175285.1 Sceloporus undulatus
TAATTTCTGGGCAAAGTACAAGATCTTAGTAAAGGCAAAGTACAAGGCCTAACCTGTAAAGCCCTTCATGGCTTGGGTCCAGCTTACTTACGGGATCGCTTTCTCCCATATAATCCGCCCCACACATTGAGGTCCTCTGGCAAAAGCTTACTATTAAAACCTAGCAAAGACAGCATCAAAGAGGGCTCTAATAGTTTGACAGGACAGAATCAAGATAGACTCTCCCTCCAAACAAAAAGTATTTCACACTTCCACTTTCTCTCCTTTCTGGAAATGCTGATGCCTCAAGGGCTGCATTCTTAGCAAAACAAGGTATGAGGTTTTGATAAACTATTATTTTTAAGGTGCAACTTTAGTCGCCCTCCTTTGGACACAGTCCAGTTTCTCAACATCCTTTTTGAATTGTGGGACCCGGAACTGGACACAATATTCCAGGTGGGGCCTGAACAGAGTAGAATAGAGTGGGACTATTACTTCTCTTGATCTAGACACTATACTTCTATTGATGCAGCCTAAAATAGCATTGGCCTTTTTAGCTGCCGCATCACACTGTTGACTCATGTTCAACTTGTGGTCTACTTGGACTCCTAGATCCCTTTCACACGTAGTTTCATTCAGCCAGGTGTCACCCATCTTATACCTGTGCATTTCATTTTTCCGCCCTAAGTGCAATACCTTACATTTCTCCATGTTGAATTTCATTTTGTTAGCTTTGGCCCAGCTTTCTAGTCTATTCAGGTCATTTTGAATCTTGATCCTGTCCTCTGGGGTATTAGCTATTCCCCCTAACTCATTGAAAGAAAGATGATGGTCTGTAAGGTGGAAGGCAGCAGGAAAAGAGCCACCATAAAGGCTGGGAAGGAGGGAGGAAAGCGCCCGCGATCGCCACGATCGCCGTGATCGCGGGCGGCCCCCACTCCCTTTCCCGGCCTCTGTGGAGGCCCAAGCCTCCACAGAGGCCGGGAAGGAGGACCAGGGCCGCCTGTCATCGCGGCGATCGCTGCGGTGGCAAACGGCCTCCCCCTCCTTCCTGACCTGGGAGGAAGCCTCGGCTGGCTCCCAGGCCGGGAAGGAGGCGGAGGCCGCCCCTCATCGCAGTGATCGCCGCGGTGGGAAGCAGCCGCCTCCTCCTCCTCCTCCCTGGCCTCGCTGGGGCCCAGGAGGGAGTGTCTCTGCGGCTGGAGCTCCAACCGTGGAGAGCCTTCCCAGGCCTCAGCAAGG
>NW_024836786.1:0-1221 GCF_019175285.1 Sceloporus undulatus
GAAAGCCACCTACCTTAAGGGGAAGGGATGCGATAACGTAGTGGTTAATACTCCGATTCTGCACCAAGTCAGTCCTATTTCAACACTGACTCTAACAGTTCTCTGGGGTTTTAAGGAGAGATCTTCTCCAGCCCGATCTGGAGATACCAACAACTGGAGCTCGGGTCGTCCCTTCCTTTAGCAGAAAAGACTCACCGACTGTTCTTGAAAAGGGTTCAGAGGCCCAGGACAGATCCCACTAAGAGACAAAACAAAAAGATACAAACCTCATCATGAAAGGCATTCTCACGTCTCCGAAGAGCGACTGGGAAGGACTGGAGAGGTGTTCAAGCAAAGATGTCGAAGGAGCTCAAGAGAATCAGTGCTTTTATACTGTTTGGATGGCTTTGTGATTGGATGCTGGACTTTTAATTACTAACCAAGAATGAGGTGCTTCTTTTTAGCTGACGCAACCAGAGTTAGAAGAATGGCTAGCAAACGTCCTGTACCTTTATGCACACGCCAACGCCTTTTCTCTCCACACTATATTAATGTGTTGAGTGGGGGTGTTTCACAACTACATTTAAAATGATGCGCCAGCAAATCCATGCCCTGTTGCTTTCACTCAGGAAAGGCAAAATGGTTCCCCTTATGTCTGAACACTGGAAAAGTAGGTTGAATGAGAGAGATGGTATTATGACCCAAATGAGCTTCATCCAACTGCAGACTCCGGCTTAGATCCTCCCTCCAACAAAGATTGGAAAACACAGGGACGTGAAGATGATGATGACGATGATGATGATATTTATATACTGCCTTTCAAAAAGGATCAAGACAGTTTTCAAAGTTGCATAAACAAATACATAAAATACCTAAACACATAATGTATAGACACTAAGGCCCGAGACACAACAGCAAAAAGGGGTGTGCCTCCAGTAAAATTAGGGTTGCAGAGAGCATGGCAACCGCATGCTCTGGAACCCTAGTCCTTGTGGGCGGCGGCATCATGGGGGCATCCTGTCTACATGGGCGCCGCCATGATGATGATGATGCCACGCCGCACAGCGTCTGCAGGTTGTGGTGCACTCCGTACATCATGGTAAGAAAGGTGGAAATGGCCCCTGGTGGACTGAAGGTAATAAAAACCAGTACTTCAGTGTTATGATGCAGAGTAAGATTTAATAGGAAATCAAGCGAATTCAAAAGGAAGGTTCTAAGCAGCAAAGCAGTAAGAGATATGAG
>NW_024836787.1:0-1221 GCF_019175285.1 Sceloporus undulatus
AATTCAGTCCAGGAAATAAACTTTAAATTCTGCAAGCAAGAAAAAGCCACAGCCTTTGAGATCCAGTTTGTCTTAAATTCTTTCAATATAATATAAAATATGATAAATAATATAAATTAGGCCATTTCTGGAATATTATTGATTGATTAAGATACTGACTATCTCAACATGTATAGTACATTTAGTCACCATTGAATCATTTAGCCATATCTTACCTAATTTCAGAGGCAAATTTCCTTTTTAAAACCAGTTCTGGGGAGTACTCTGGGCTTCAGGGCCACTGGGCCCACCCCTCAATTTGAATCCAGAGATATTCTTCCATATCCCCCAGCATTTCACAGATTGGGAAAGAAAGACACATGTGGACAAGCAACACCAGAAGGCGGTCCAGATGGCCAAAGCTGTTAATTATAATGATCACACAAGCGAGGAAGGGTACAGAAGTTTGTTTTTGCTCTGACTCCTGGCAAGGGAAAGACCCTGCCCTCTTCCCTCCTCCCCTCTTTGGAGTTGATGGGATACACACTCTTTTGAACTTGGAATACATTTTGCAGCAACTGAACTGACCTGAGGAGAAGGGGGAAAGTGGGAGGAGCAGAGTGAAATAGGACATTTTCAAAGCCCCTGAAAAAATGAGGTGACAGAGAATTAACCAGGACTATCTCTGCCAAACTGGGACAGTATGTTCTCTGCTTGCTTTCATGAGCCGGCCCAGACACAGATGAAACTAACAGTCAGGATGGCAACTTACCAAAGGGTTGTTGTACCTCTGAAGCCTCTTTCTGTTGGAGCCCAGTTCCCTCTGCTTGGCCTTTGTGTTGGCCATCATGTGGGAAGGGGGATCCTGGTAGGACTGCACTTCAGTCACTTCCAAGAAAAGACACTCCAAAGCCATGTACAAGGTGTCCAAGACGAAGTTCCTGAGAAAAGAGACACGGGTTAGGCTTGGTTTGGCTAGAAACCCTGCAGCACTCAAAGTCACTGTATCATCATGACTTCTCTTTCACAAGGAGGAGGAGCTGGAGGACCTGCTTTATGTCCCAGGTGGAGAAGCTGTAGCTCCTGGGCTGCATAACAGCTACATTACCTTAGAGAGCTGATCTATGGCCTCCCCTCATCATGGCCCCCTCCCCATTTAGACACTGGTCAAAATAATTATTTCATTTTTGTAGATGATACTATTTCTCTAAGCGTAACTGCTGTTTTTGTTATGTCACTCAT
>NW_024836788.1:0-1221 GCF_019175285.1 Sceloporus undulatus
CCCTGTCTTGGCACTTAGTCCCAGCAGATCCTTTATTTCTCCTCGAATCTCCTGTTCTCGATTCACACTCCCCACGAAGTTGAATGAGACTCTTGGAGAATTTCGAATCACGCTGCCACTACCCAGGGAATTTATAATAACTTTTCCTTAACACACACTGGGACTTGTTAAGGATTTATAGTTCCCTTTCCTTTCGAATTTAAGCTAGCAATAACTGAACTAAGGCACATGTAAAGAAGTGTAGGAATAGTAAATACTTTTAAATAAAATTTTTATTCTATTAACAAAAATAATATAACTCATACAAGGTCTTTTGACCTTGCAGGTACAATACGTATAGTTATCTGATATTTATTTCAAGCAAGCCAACAGAAACAAAATTAATAAGGCCTAACTGTTCTGACATATTCCTAAGTACTGATATAGAGATGGAATCTTCCAGCCTAGAAGGGTATGAGATGTAGTTACTAGCCTTGGCCTGGCACAAACTACCTTCCTGAAGTATGCTTTCTTGACGCAGGCTCAACATTGCAGTTTTCCCAACTGACAAGACCCACATCAAGGGAGAGCCTCTCACTCCAGACTCCCCACTGCAGAAGCTCCTCCAACTGAACTCAGAGGCCTTTTATATCCCTTTGTTGGAAGCCTCCGGAACCTATGGCAACCCTATGCCCAGAAGGAACTTTCACTCCTGCTCACTGATTGGCCAAGTGGGCCTTCCGTCAGCTGTGATGCAATTACTTATTTGCATGTACCCCCCTCCCAACTTAACTCTTTATTGCCTGACAGAAGTCTTCAAATGACTGGAGGCCCGCCCAGTCATTACAATATCATTAAATACTAAAGGTAGGGCTGTCCATGCCATCACATTTCCCTTTCTATGGGCCTTATCACTCTTGATGAATCCTACACCGAAACGGGATTTTAAAAGTAGAAAAAACACACAAATGCGGGATGTTTTTCAGACACTTTTGTGCCAAAGACACGAAAAGAAAGTGAACAGAAAGTCAACAAAAACAACACCTTTTAACTTTCAGAACGTTCCATTCACTTTATTTTCACGTTATTGCTCTTTGGCACAAACGCATCTGAAAAACATCCTGCATTTGCGGGGGTCTTCTTCTTTTAAATCCCGTTTCTGCCCAGGAATTCATCTAGATGAGGTCCTATGTATGGTTGTGAAAGCTGGACAGAGAAGCAAGCAGCTAGGAAGAGAATCAA
>NW_024836789.1:0-1221 GCF_019175285.1 Sceloporus undulatus
AATCATTTGGTATTTTATTACTTCTTCTTCAGTATCATATTCTAACAATACTTTGTAAGTTTTACTAATTATTTTGTTTGTTTCAAAGGCCAAAATCTTCCCTAATTGTGTTTCTTTCCCTTTTTCTTCAAATCCATAAGTTTTTAAGTCCATCTTAAACCTTTCATAAATTTGTCTGTATGCGAGCCACGAACCTTTCCATCCTTTTGATTGTCCAATTCCCATTCTTAATTTCTAACAAATCCCTATAATTGTACCATTTCTTATCATTGGTCATTTCCTTTCTATGGAGGGCTTCATGGGGTGAAACCCATCCACTCATTTTTCGTAATATTCTATCCCTATATCGATTCCATATTCTCATTAGAGAGTTCCTAATACAATGATTCATGAAGTTCTTACTTTGTTGGATTTTCCCATACACCAGGTAGGCGTGCCAACCAAAATTTAAACCATCCCCTTCCAATTCTAATAATTTTTCATCTTTTAGGGTTACCCATTCTTTAATCCATGTTAGTGCACATGCTTCAAAATATATTTTAAGATTGGGAAGGTTTAGACCACCCCTGTCTCTAGCGTCCTGTAACGTTTTTAATTTAATTCTTGGTTTTCTTCCTCTCCATATGAATTGGCTAATGTCCTTTTGCCAATTTTTAAATGGTTTGTCTGAATTGATGATTGGTATCGTTTGAAATAAATATAACATTTTTGGTAAGACATTCATTTTAATAACTGATATTCTTCCCAGTATTGATAGATTTAGTTTATTCCAATTGATTAGGTCTTCCCTTATTTGGGACCATAACTTCTTGTAATTATTCTCAAATAACTCTGTAGATCTTTTGGTAATTTGGATTCCTAGATACAGTATTTAATCTTTTTTTCTACCTTTATTCCAAATTTCTCCTCTAATTCTCTCTCTTCATCATTTTTTATATTTTTTGTCAAAATAATTGATTTGTCTTTGTTGATTTTACATCCCGTAATTTTACCAAATAAGTCTAATATTCCCAAGAGGACTTCTAGACTTTCCATAGGGTTTTCCATTATTATGATCACATCATCCGCAAAAGCTCTAATTTTATACTCATGTTTCTTTATTTTTGCTCCTTTCAGTTTAACATTTGATCTAACTTCTTTTATAAGCAATTCCATAACTAATAGAAATAGTAGCGGAGAAAGCGGACAGCCCTGTCGTGTTCCTCTCTGAATGTCTATAGT
>NW_024836790.1:0-1221 GCF_019175285.1 Sceloporus undulatus
TTTTTAGGTTTTATTTTGTCATGCCTCCCATTTTTCTTGAATGTCCTACATCTTGAATGTCACACATTGCACCTTTTGTGTTCAGGCTTGGCTCCCATCACCAAATTATCTCATTATGTACGTACATGAAGATGCAGGTATTGCAACATCCAAAGAGAAAAATCCTAAACACCTCTGGCCCCAAGCATTTTGAGCCAAGGGAATACAAGAGTCCTTGCTGCTGCACATACAATAAAAGGAATTTTCTCAGAGAGGTTTTTGAATCCAGGAAAACTGACTTTTGAAAACCAGATGTATTCCTTTTATACTTTAACTGACCACAGTAAACATCTGGAAGATCTGTATCACTTTCAGCAGCTCTTTGGAAATGTAGGGCAAGGGTTTGCATCTATGGTTTGCATCTATCTGATTCTCATTAAATTCTGTCCCACTCCCACAACTCAAGCAGACAGAAAGAAAATCAGCTCATTTGAAATGTGGTGCTGGAGAAGAGTACTTAGGATACCATGGACAGCCAAGAAGACAAACAAATGGGTTCTTGGACAGATCAAACCAGGGCTCTCCTTGGAAGCAAAGATGATCAAGTTGAGGCTATCGTACTTTGGCCACAGAATGAGAAGGCATGGGTCACTAGAAAAAATAATGCTGGTAAAGATAGAGGGTGGAAGAAAGAGAGGAAGACCACAAACCAGATAGACTCAATCAGGGCAGTTGTGGGCAGGGGCTTGCAGGATCTGGGCAAGGCAGTGGAGGACAGGGATTCTTGGAGATGTCTCATCCACAGGGTCGCCATGAGTTGGAACCAAAAGCAGCTAACTTTAAAGCCTTGTACATCTGGATACTGCATTCCTGTTTCAAGTGTGTGTGTGATGGTGGTGGAGAACAATACTTCCCCAAAGAGGGAGGCAGAAAATTGCCTGAGCTCAGCCTCCCTTCCCTCTTACTCAGCATCAGTTGGCGCATTTCTCAAGGCTACTGAAGGAAGGAAGGAAGGAAGAAACTAGGTGTGAGCATGCAAATGTATGCACACCCAAGCATTGGGGGAGCAAAAAGCAGGATGCAGATCAGGGATTCTGTAGCACCCCAAAATATAAAATCAGCAAAGTAGGGCAGGGCAGGGCGGCATATTTCTCCCTCACATAAATCTCAGGTGAAGCCAGTCCTGAAGGGAGGTCACTGTGACCTGAGAGGGAGTGGGAGAGAGGGACCAGGAGGCATTCA
>NW_024836791.1:0-1221 GCF_019175285.1 Sceloporus undulatus
ATGCCCTACATCTACATTCAGCAGTGCCTTGTCATCCTTTGTGGTTAGGACATCTGGTCACCGTGTCCCTACCACTCTAAAAACGATGTTGTTGCCTGTCTGTCGACAACCATAGCAGGTCAGTAGACTGTTTTGGAGTTCTCACTTAAAAGGGAATTAGGGACATGAGAGCAAAAGAAAAGTTGTTTGAAGGGAATTGATAACAGTGGCTGGGGAGGGGTGATCCAGTTTGCACTTTGATAGGGATGAGGTGGGGAGAGAAAGCACATTCACAATTATTCATTTCCAGGTCAGAAAAAACAAAATAGACTTCCTTACAGTTAAGAAATCAGGCACAGTAATAGGGACAGCAAGACTTTTGCAAGACTTTCCCCAGATATTCCAACATTCTGAAGTGCTGTGGAGACATTATTGGGCAGAGAAAAAAAAGTGGGGTGTTTTGTGCACAAAATACATCTCCTGTGCCCAAAACACATTTTCTGTGCAGAAAACATATTTCCTGCACAGAACACATCCCCCCCCCCCCCCGCCCCGGAAATCCCACCTGTTTTTCCCCCATACAATAATTTCTCTGCAACACTTTGGGACATTTGAATATGGAGAGATTACTGTGACGAAATATCCATTTTGTCCTGGAGCAACAACAATTAATTTGCCTTTGCGGGCAAGCATGAAATGGTTGTGCACTGACATCCCTAGACAGAAGTTACTCAGCGAAAGCATTTGCTCTCCCTCTGTGTTCCAGAGCTTGGCAACATTGCCTTCAATGTTTCCAACCTCTGGAACACAGAGGGAATTCACACGCTAGCATGGCCAGTAGAGGAAATGAACAACCTGGTTTTCTGCATTGCTTTCCACCTCTGGATTCAGGCTTGCCAACTTCCCTGTAGCAAGATGTTACTTGTCTAGATTTCCTCAGCATCCTGGGACACTTTAGGGCCTTAGTGCATGCTGTGGCAATGCACCTAAGTGCACTAAAAACAAGAACACCACAGCTGGGATTTTGGCGGGTTTCCCCCTCTACTATTCTGGAAACTGGTCAAATGGATAATATTCCAGGTGAGCCTGTTTTTTGTTTTTGTTTTTTAAATCTGACCGGGTGGCAACCACCCTTATTCAAGCATGGTTCCATTCCAAGTTCACAGTCATAAAATTATTATATTTGCATTGAGCCACACAGCAAACAAAGTATATACTGTATTTGCAAAGCAGTGTAAAATG
>NW_024836792.1:0-1221 GCF_019175285.1 Sceloporus undulatus
ATTATTATGCAGCTTGTCTCAAATGGTTAGAAGAATGGTTCAAATTAGAAAACAAGAATTTATTGAATATAGAAAAAGCTAACCTGAATCTTGGTATACATGCATATATGTGGTATACAAAACCAAAAGATAATAATACTTTTAACCATCATGTTATAAGAAGATCATTGCTTAAAGCATGGTATAAAATGAGACATAAATTTTGGGTGTCATTGCAAGAAGCCTATTAAAATCGAACAAAGGACAAAAATACTCCATGGCTAAGATACGGAGATTTAATAAAACACCAGAAGGAAAATACAATATGAAATCTATGGAAGAACTTAATGAAAAAGGAAACATGAAGGATTGGTTTTAAAGCAGACAATAAAGCTCCTGGGTTAACGATGGATAACAATGAAATAAATAAAATTATGATTGACAAAAAAGGTAAACACATATTCAAATCTTATAAGCTATTAAAAGAAAGAGACCTAGAAGATGAAATGATTAAACACAGCTTGGTAAGATGGGCATGTGATATAAATAAAACTATAAATATAGAGGAATGGGGAAAATCATGGAAAGGAACAAATCAATTCACTCTGTGCCAAAACTATAAAGAAAATTATATCAAAATGTTATACAGGTGGTATCTAACCCCCCCCCCAAAAAAAACCCCCACCAGATATACAAAGATGGCAATACTAAGTGCTGGAAATGTGGGGAATCCGAGGGAAGCTTCTTTCATATTGGTGGACATGCATTAAAGCTAAAAGATTCTGGCAAAGGATTCATGGACCCATCCAAAACATTCTGGATATAAATATTCCTTTGAACCAAATGTACTTTTACTAAACATGACACACAACATAAAGTCAGTAAAATACAACAGAATTGTTTTATATATGGTCTCATGTGCAAGGATCTTATTTGCTCAAGTTTGGAAATCTACAATTAATCCTTCTATCGAAGATTGGTTGATTAAGATATATGATGCTAGAAATATGGATATAGTTTCTGCCTTACTAAGAGGGAAACAAAAAGGATATTTAGAGATGGAATGGAGTTGTCTTAAACATTTGAAGAAAAGGGTGATAACATTCCATTAAATTAATAGTTAATATTTGGTCAATATTTGGTCATTTAAATACTATCATAAGAATTTCTCAGTGTAATAAACATTTCTGAAAGTAAAAAAAGGAAAACGCACATCATTGTTGTGGGGAGCGCCACACACCG
>NW_024836793.1:0-1221 GCF_019175285.1 Sceloporus undulatus
CCGTCTAACTAAAAAGATTGCATGTACAGCGCTGTGTAAATTTACAGCGCTTCATAAATAAAGGTTAATAATAATAATAATAATAATAATAATAATAATAAGTGGGCCAAGTACTGCAAAATGTCAAACTCTTTTAGCAAGAAAACAAGTGCTTCCCCCTCCCTTCTTTGTGTCTATTTCAGGAGCATATAGGGAACGAAATATCGATTGTTATGCATAATCAATATTGTCAATTGGTACATGTATTGGCACATTGAACTTGGATTTCAGCCAAATGGCTTTTCTTTTGTAACCATTGCAAAACAGGGAGTCGTCCGACAGAGCTGGCAATGTTGACGGAAGCAAACTAATTACTCCAGACATAATTACACAACTGTGAGGAGTCTGCGCCATTGGCAAAGATGGCCTCCATTACCCAGAACCCTGTTTTGCTCAGCCACTTCTCTCATATCTGTTCCAAATATTAGCGATTGGCACCCACTGCAAGAATTCAACAGCCTCCCCGTCTTTAGTAATTTAACCACAGAGGTCTTTGTTTATGGGGAAACATGGAAGGGGAGGTGCAAAGCCAATGGACAAGAAACTCAGGGCCCTTCCGCACTGCTATGATACATCATTAACTGTCATGGTTTCATCCTTTATATGTGTGTGTGTGTGTGTGTGTGTGTATATATATGCAATTTAGGGAGGGATACTTAGCATTCTCAGCCAAAACGTTTGCTTGCATCGGATGTTGCCACAGCAGTTAAAATGGAATCATAGTGTTATACAGCTATACCTCACTGAACAAAGCCTCTGAGTTTTGCAAAAGCTTACAAAGGCTTTTTCTACCCATCTTCCCTTTTATTTCTAGCCCTCTGTCTATCTGGAATCCTTTTTGCTCCATGAATATAAAGAGGATGGCGGAAGGAAGCAGGTAGAGAAACAGAAAGCTGAATCTGCACTGCAGAAATAAAGCTGTTTGACACCGCTTTAACTGCCATGGCTTGCCGCTGTGGAATTCTGGGATTTGTAGATTGGTGAGCTATTTCACCTTCTTTGTCAGAGAGAGCTGGTGCAACCACAGATTGCAAATTCACAGATTCCACACATGGCAGTTAAAAGCAGTGTCAAACTTACAGGCATATATAACATAAAAACAAAGCAAATAGTCTAAAAAAGTAGCTCTCTTAAGCTGTGACTGAAAGCAGAGGGCCATAAAAGGCCTCCCTAGCAGAAACT
>NW_024836794.1:0-1221 GCF_019175285.1 Sceloporus undulatus
CAGGTTGCCTACCCCTGAACTACATTCACATAAACTTCCAGGCACAAGATTGTGTGATACGAATCTGTTACCCAAAGCTGGAGCTTCCCAAGTAGAGTGGTTTTCACCCCGTTTGCTCTTTGACGTTAGTGTACATTTTAAAGCAATACAACTTCTTTCCTCTTTGGACAGAGAGCCCAGTGCAGCTAAAGCACCAGAGAAGTGGCCAAAGACAAAGCTGTTGTGAGGCCTGGCCAATCCATCTGTGTATCCTCAGGAGCCCCCTGGGCTGATCCAAACTTTTGCAGAAAGGCTGGACCTCTAACGGTTCTTTGACACTCCTTTCCTCTGCAAGCGGTCACTTTGCTGCGGGCAAAGGATGGCGCATGGGGCATTAGAACCATAGAATCACAGAGTTGGAAGAGCTCCAAGGGCCATCCATTCCAACCCTATTCTGCCATGCAGGAACTCTCAATCAAAGCATTCCCATTGACAGATGGCCATCCAGCCTGTGCTTAAAGACCTCCAAGGAAGGAAGCCAGAGGAAGGCACCAGATGGAGCAAGAGCAAAGGAGGGCAGGCAGAGCCCATGGGGCCAGGAGATCTCCTCCACACAGAACCCCTCCCTGACCCCTGCTGTGATCCAGATCTCTGGCCCTCAGGGTCCAGCAGGAAGGGACTGACCCCTCATGGAGCAAGAGGACCAAAACTAGGGGAGAAGAAAGGACAGAGAATGAACACTAAATTTCTCCCCTTATCTATAAATGAAGCTGCTATTGCTATTGCTCTTGACCAATGCCTGTATGCTGTCTCACTGGGTGCTTCTGGAGAGTAGGATTGCAGCATGGATGAAGGTGAGCTGCCTCCACCATGCAGCCCCCACTGCCATCCACAGCAATACAGGCGGCGGGAAGAACCCCAAGGAATGCACTCACCTAGAATGAGTTACTCTTCTCAATAATGAGGATAGAATGATGCTATGTTTCAAGAGTATTGTTGACCAAAGTCACTTCATTAGTGCAATGAGTAACATCCTTTGGGTATCTTTCCATTGATTCACCCCCAAAATGTGGTTGATGCCAGTGTCCCTCCCCATGCCAGCAAGAGCCCAGTCTCCAAGGACAGCGTCCACTGTTGTTCCACGAGCCCCTTCCTCAAGCCTCTCACCTCTTCATACTCTCCAGGGTGGACACGGCCTCATCATAGATTTCCATGTAGTCCAGCAGGGTCCCTAAGGAAGAG
>NW_024836795.1:0-1221 GCF_019175285.1 Sceloporus undulatus
CTCTCAACCCTTCCCCTTCATGGCTGGTCCTCAAAGGAGGAGATGCACTTAGGACTCACCTGAGATATATTATAGATGCATCTCTTATGGAGGGCAATTTTCCATCTTGCTTAAAAGAAGTGGTGGAACGGCTGCTTCTGAAGAAGCCCTCTCTATATCTCTTGGACATGAACAATTACAGACCAGTCTCCATCTTATAATTTCTAAGCAAGGTGATGAGAGGGCAGTTGCTCTTCAAGTCTAAGCGGTCTTGGATGAAACAGATTATCTGGACCCATTTCAAACTGGCTTCAGGATGGGATACCGAGTCAAGACTGCTATGGTCGCCTTGAGTATTGACAGATGAAGTGTGACCCTGTTGATCCTTTTGGATCTCTCAGTGGCTTTCAATACCATCGATCATGGCATCTTTCTGGAAAGCCTGAGGGAATTGGAGTTTGGGGCACTTCATTGGGCAGATTCCAGATGGTGATGCTTGGGGAAAGTTGCTTCTCCTAAAGGGAGCTTAAATTTGGCATCCCGCAGAGTGCCATCCTGTCCCCAATGCTCTTTAACATCTACATGAAACCTCTGGGAGAGATCATCTGGGGTCAGAGATCAGTTGCTGGTGACATCTGGATATATCTCTCCATGCTGCAGACCTCAGCGTCAACAAAGGAAGGCATCTCCCCTGAATGAATGTCTTGAGAAAGTAATGGGCTGTATGAGGAAAAACTGATTAAAACTGAATCCAGATAAAACAGAATTACTTGTTGTAGGATATCCTAATCTGGGCATGGAGGTTTGTCAACCGGTCCTGGACAGGATCACACTTCCCCTAAAGGACGGTATTTGCAGTTTGGGGGTGCTCCTGGAATCATCGATCCAGATGCCAACTCAGATAGATGCTATGGCCAAGAGTGCCTGATATCAGTTTCAGTTGATACACCAACTGCGTCCCTTCCTGGAACCTGAAGACCTAAAAACTATGATGCATGCACTGGTAACCTCACGTCTTGACTTCTGCAATGCGGTCTACAAAGGGCTACCCTTCAACCAAGTCCGGAAACTTCATATAATTCAATATATGGCAGCCAAAGTGGTCACTGGAAGATCTAGAGGTGACCATATTAAACCTATAATAAAGTCTCTTCACTAGTTGCCTGTTAATTTTCGGGAACAATACAAAATCTTGGTTATAAACTTTGAAGCCCTTCATGGCTTAGGTCCAGCTTACTTATG
>NW_024836796.1:0-1221 GCF_019175285.1 Sceloporus undulatus
TTTAATCCTGTGGTAATAAGAAAAAGCCCTTATGATTTTGTTTATTAGCTTTGTCAGTCCATATGTCTGTTTATGTTTTAAAGTCATATTTTGTTAAGTTTATGTTTTAATTGGTAATAGTATAGGTAATTGCTTTGGGTTGTATATTTGTCGTGGATTGTGGTTTGTGGTATAGATTAGGTAGATGAGGGGTGGGATTTGTTGCAGCTGGATAGAATAGTTATGGGATTGCAAAGTGTGAGATGTTGTCTGAAGAAAATTTTGGGGTACAGTGGTACCCCGGGATACGAAATACCCAGGTTACGAAATTTTCGGGATACGAAAAAATCCCATAGGAAAACATTGTTCCGGGTTACGAATGTTTTTTCGGGTTACGAAAAAACTTTTGGTGCTTTTTTCGGCTTTTTCGCACGGAATCGCGGCTTTTCCCCATTAGCGCCTATGGCAATTCAGCTTACGAAGGCTTTTCGGGTTACGAACGGTGCCACGGAACGAATTAATTTCGTAACCCGAGGCACCACTGTATTAACAGAAAGGGCTAGTTTGTGGGAATGGCAAAGGGGGCCTTGTTACCTGTGGGGCATAGACTGTGGGAATTGGGGGTGAGGCTAGGTTTGGAAGAGGGTGATGTTGAACGTTTGGGGTTTTAGTGTATTGTGTGGATTGGAGTGGGCAGTTCTGGCTTAAACACTGGGTTTCTGTGTGTTCTCAATAAAGTTCTTTGTTATTTCAACACACTGGACTCTTTGATGCACAGAAGTTCTGACTTTGCCCAAAACTGACCCTTTCTTCTCTCCTCAGTCCTCAGCTCCATTCCCAGCCATAAGAACAGAAGAGGCACACACACACATACGTGCACAGAAACACACAAACATACAGGATACACAGAGACAGCTATATTTCAAAACGAATGCCTTCCTTTCCTGACTTTCCCTCCTGAGTCCAGCTCTGCACCTTGGCCTCCATTGCAATCTCCTCAAAGGAAGAAATGAGGGAAGGAAGGGGAGACCGCTTAACCCCCGGCACATACCTTCCTTTCCTGCAAAGGCCACCAGCATAATAAGCAGCAGCATCTAGGCCCTGGCAATCCCTGCGCATGCTGAGGAGGGGCCTTTGGGGGTATCTATGTAAGCACAGTCTCAGCCCCTGAAGCAATTGCTGCCCTCACAGTCCTTTCTGAGGGAGGGAGGGAAGTGTGGAGAGCCCTTGTTCATTCAGAGG
>NW_024836797.1:0-1221 GCF_019175285.1 Sceloporus undulatus
AGAGAGAAACAAAAAGACAGTGAGTACAAAAGTATTAAGAGAGGAGGAAGGAGGGAAGGGAAAATATGAGTAAAAGAGAACTGGAGAAGGGACAATAACGGAGGAGAAGGCAAAACAATAACAACAACAGCAAACAACAGCTACAGCAAACAACATAAGAGCTGCCTACTCCCTAAACAAACTGTAGGGAAATTTAAAGGAGACACCGACTGGTTGAGAGATTTGGACAACGCCCTTTGGATTAACTACTTAAGCACACCTAGAGCAAAGCAAAGACAGTTTAAGCAGCCTTGAGAAAGACTCTTTTCCTTCCAGTCATCTTGCCTTTTGGGGAAAGAACATAGACACTATTGGATGGAAACTAGAAACTCCAAATTAAGGAGAGAGAAAGTAAGGGAAAAGTGCCAATGAAAAGATTAAAAAAAAAGACTGTTGAAGTGACCAACTATATCTCTTTATGGGGTAACTGGGTGTTTACTTAAGAATTTGAAAAATCCTTGCAGAGAATATTATATGTTAATGTTACAACTCATATTAAGAGGATATATAAGTGGATATATAAGTGGATATACGACCTTTTTGTTTATATTTATAAAACATCTATGAATTGCAAGCTTTAGAATATATTATTACTTATAGAAAAATTGAATATACCTAGTTAAGGATAATAAACTCTAGAACTATGGAACAGGTTAAAGTTTAATTAAAGAAAGAGAAAAGGAGAAAAGGGAGAAGAAGGAGTAGAGGGGAGGAAGGGGAGGGGAGGGGGAGGAGAGGGAAGAAAAAGAAGTGAAAAAGGAAGGGGAAAACAAAACAAAACAAAAAACCCTTTTTCCCTCTCTCCTGACACATAGATAATGGTTTAACTTTGATATTATGAACTGTGATTAAAGAAGCAGAATTTGGCTTAATACAGTAAAGCATTAAAGGGAAATTTTTACATAACATACTGTGAAACTTAACTTTAAAAAATTAAAGAATTTAAAGAGAAGGGGGAAAGGAAGGAAAGGGGGGGAAAGAGAAAAAGAGAAATGTCTAAGGAAGAAGTCTAGAAATAAGTTTGGACATAGAATTTAAGAAAAATATAACACTTGAATTATTTTACCTCCTTTTTTGAATATCTTAAATATTATCTTTCCCCATTTGTGAACACTGCCTTGTTATAAAACAACGGGAGGAGCAAGGAAAAATGGCAACCTTTAAGAAAACTCCAAGCCAAAC
>NW_024836798.1:0-1221 GCF_019175285.1 Sceloporus undulatus
CAACTCATTTATTTTTCTTTGAAGTGTATTGGCTACTTTGTCCTGTCACTTAGATCTCTCTTCATCTCCTAAGTTATGGTATTCTTTAAATAGCCGCATGTGTCGGTTTAAATCATTCCCAATAAGACAATCTATTGGGATGGAATCATATATTGCAAACTTCCATTGCAATTCATGACCTCGGAAGGAGATATTTAAATTGGCAACTGGTACTGGAAATTCAGGGCCTCCTAAACCCTTTAAAATCATTATTTCTTCTGGGCACAACTCTTGAGGTTGTACTAAGTGTGACTTAACTATACACACCTCAGCCCCTGAGTCACGAAAACCCCACACCCAGTTCTTATTTATTTGTATCACTTCTCTAGGTTCTTCGATTTCTAAGTCTTGAGGTAAATTTGTTACCAATAAGCAAGGTTTTGGAGACGTCTTCCTGTTAGCATCTGTTACTGCTCCAAGTGTCGTTTCTATGGCACCGCCCGCCTCAGGCTGGTCTCTGTGACAACATTCCTTTATGTCAGGCCCCACTGATGTTATACAATAAGCTGATTTAACTTTGGATCTGGGATCTTCATTAAATATTGTTGGACAATTATATCTTAGGTGACCTAATTTCCCACACTCATAACATTTTTTTGGATTGTCACTGTACCAATCCTTTGACCCACTGTTTCCTTTATATTTCTCATGGTCATTTACTCCCGTGGCTATTCTTTTCCTCTCAACTTCAGGGCTTTTCTTTCGTTGTCCATGTTGGAAATTTTTTCCCTGGTCATATCTCTCTTTTGAGGTCTGCCAATTTTTGGAACATTTCTGTTCATTTCCTGTCAATTTCTCCTCGGTCCAGGGCCATTTTCTATCATCCCCCCTTATTAAGGCCAAGATATCAATTATTTTGGCTGCCTCAGCTACGGTTTTAGGTTGTCAGTCCTGAACCAACCACCATTGGGGAATGACATTATAGAACTGTTCTAGTCCTATCAGATTTTGTAGTTCATTTTTAGTCGTTATTTTAGACCCCTCAATCCAACTTTTTAATAAGTAATCTAACCTACAACCTAGCTGAGTATATGTCTCATCGCCTTTTCTTTTAATGGCCTGAAACTCTCTTCTGTGATGTTCAGGAGTTAACCCAAATCTCTGTTTGACAATCCCTTTGAACAGAGTATAATTCTGGGCTTCTTCTGGCCTCATTTCAGCATAAATTTCTGTCAGACCACC
>NW_024836799.1:0-1221 GCF_019175285.1 Sceloporus undulatus
AATTCTAATAAAGATATTTGTTATGTATGGTTAACACAGCAAAAAAAAACAAAACAAAAAACAACAACAAAAAAACAAAAACAAACAAACAAACAAAAAACAAAAAAAGACCAAATATCCATGCACAAATTGAATAACCTAAGCAGTAAGTTGCAGAGACACCAGGTTATAGGCAACATGGATAAAAGCTCCACAATGTGGATGTTGTGCAATTATACCTGGAAAACTATGTCCAGCTTAAGCAATGATAAGAATTCAGATTATAAAGTCTGTACATAGTCTGAAGAAGTAAACAAGGAGACAGTGAAATTAAACAAGCCAGTACAACCAGTCTTAGGTGGTAGTGACAGAAAGGGTATAAATATATTTTAAAATATATCTTTAGAAGGATTGTAACTAATAACATAAGTCATAAGCCTTGTTTATATGCTTTTGAGGCTACGAGGGAGGGGACCCTGCTTCATCCTGGGCCCTATTCCCATTACGATAAGCTCCAAATCTAGAATTGGGGTCCCTTGTTCCCACTGGAAATCGATTCTGATCCTCGTTGGATTGATTCCAGTGGGGGAAAAGCGGGGTATCCTTTTTTGGCGTTTTTTTTTTATTTTGTTTTTGCCAAGTAATCGATTCTAATGCGATTCCAACAGGTGGGAATGCCAGATCACAATCGACTGTGACAAATGTCAGAGGGCTGTCACCATCCCTCCCCACCAGAGACACCCCCAGTGCTGGTTTATTTTTTTTTTAAATAAACATCGAAAAATTGCTCTATTGCTGAAGCAACCACTTGCAAAGTGGTTGCTTTAGCAATCTAGCGATTTGGGGATGTATTTTAAAAAAGAAATAGGGGGAGTCTGTCCACCTCCTCCTCTCAGGTCCCTTGGCATTGCCTCCATCTCCTCCAGTCTTCTCCTCTGTTTTGTCATCCTCCTCCTCCTTCTTTTTCTTTCACCACTGCATGGCCCTCTTCCGGGGCTGAGAGAGTGTGGCTTGCCCAGGGTCACCATCCAGTGGGCTTCCATAGTGGAAGCTGATGTGAGGGTGAGGAGGAAGGTGAGGCCCCTTGAGAGAGCTGAAGGGGGCAACGGAGGCAGTGGGGGCCCCATGGTTTGGGTCCTGGAGGGGCTTAATGTGAAAGGAGGCTAGAGAGACTGATGAGGCCAACCTGACAACACCACCACCGCCTCCTGGGCAACCCTCCTTCCAAGGCTGGCCCGGCTC
>NW_024836800.1:0-1221 GCF_019175285.1 Sceloporus undulatus
GCCCAGGCTAGTGCTGACTGCCACTTTTGGAGTCGGGAAGGAATTTTCCTCCAGGGCGGATTGGCCTGAGATCCTGGAGGTTTTTCGCCTTCCCCTGGGCACTGGGCAGGAGTCACTTTGGGAGGTTAATTGGCACATTCAAATCCATTTAAAAAATCATGGTGAAGATAGTAAAAATACTAAAGAGAAATAAGAGCTAATACAAGGAAAATAAATTTATTGATTTAAAACTATTTCTTGTTTCCTTTGCCTTTTTCACTGATCTGTTAAGCACAGTGCTATTACCCGCTGTTGCATGGTTTCTGTGCCAGCTAGCTTGGTATATGGGCTTATATATTAGAAATCTGGATTGCGTGAGCCTTGTAGTTTAATCAGTATAATCACTAGGGGAATGTGGGGGAAGAGAGCTGCACCAGGGGACACCCGAAGTGGGGCTGACACCACTGCAGCAATAAGCTGTGACACTTGCCTGTGTCTCTGTAAAGGTCTGAAGAGATGGGGTGAGTGGAGATAGGGTTTGGGGGGGAGGGTCTTTAAAGACATCTCTTCTTATTAATTTTTAACTTTATCTACATGGAGGTATTTACATGTACAGTTGCCCCTCCATTTTTGCAGACGTCAGATCTGCAACTCTTGCTTACTGCCAAGGAACATATGGAGGGGGTTAAAATTGGGGGTACACCTAAGGCACACGTCCACAACCGCTTGCAGCCATAAACCCGCATTCAAGCCTATGGGGCTTGAATATCTGCGAGTTTCCATTTTTGCACACGGGGGTCTGGAATGGATCCCATGTGAAAATGGAGGGCTGACTCTAAATACATTTAGGCTGTGTGTATGATATTGCCATTTTAAAGTTTTATTTTAATTTTGTTAGTTGCTCATACCACAACAATTGCCATTCCATGCAGTGATATATGGGAATTATGATTTATAGCAATGGAAAGAGTAATAGCATTTACATTTCTAAACCACTTCATAGTAAACTCAACATTTTCTAAGCAGCTTACAGTCTGTAAGCCAATTGCCTCCCAAGAAGCTGGGAACTCATTTTACTGACCTACAAAAGGATGGAAAGCTGAGTTATCCTTGGAGCTCTGGGATCGAGCCTAAAATGTTATGGCTGCAGTACGGTCATATAACCACTGCATCACCAGGGCTTTCTGGCTTCTGCCTTCTCCTTCTCCAAACACCACGATTTATGAGTAACATTAATACAAA
>NW_024836801.1:0-1221 GCF_019175285.1 Sceloporus undulatus
GAGGGAAAGGCAGGAAAGGAAGGCTCTCTCTGTGTATCTTGTATGTGTGTGTGTGTGTGTGTGTTTGCTTCTGCTGTTCTTATGGCTGGGAATGGAGCTGAGGACTGAGGAGAGAAGAAAGGGTCAGTTTTGGGCAAATTCAAAACTTCTGTGCATCAAAGAGTCCAGTGTGCTAAAATAGCAAAGAACTTTATTGAGAACACATAGTCAGAAATTAAGATTTTAAGTGAGAACTGCCCCCCCAAGCCAAAGAATGCATTAAAACCCCAAAACCTAAACCTCCACCCTCTTCCAAACATAGCCCCCACCTCCAATTCCCACAGTATATGCCCCACAGGTAACAAGGCCCCTTTTGCCATTCCCAGAAACTAGCCCCCTTTCTGGTAATACCAACCCACAACATTCTTCAGCCAACATCCCACAAATCCCAAATGCTATTATTCCCATTACTATTCTAGCAGGCTGCAACAAATCCCACCCCTCTATCTAGCTAACCTATACCACAACCCATAATCCCCAGCCAAGTTTATAATTAAAAGCAATGATCTATACTAATAACAATACAAACATAAACTTAACACAATATAAATTTAAAACAGACATATGGACAGACAACCTAACACACAAAATCACAAAGGTCTTTTCTTATCACAACTGGATAGAACATATATTTTTTGTATTCCTTCTTGACTTCTTGTTAGTTCACTGCTGGGATTTGTGTGGCTTCTCTTCTGTGTGGACTCTTTGATGTTTCACTAGGTCTGACTTCGAAGTAAAACATTTCCCACAATGCTGGCATTTGTATGGCTTTGCTCCTGTGTGGATTCTCTGGTGTATGACAAGGATTGACTTGTAAGCAAAACGTTTCCCACAATGGTGGCATTTATGAGACTTCTTTCCTGTGTGGACTCTCTCATGAATCAAATGTTCATCTGTAAAGAAGGACACGACAGATGAGACTGAAAATCAGAGTTAAGACAGGAGGGTGTTACCCCATGATTTAGCCCTCATTAACCCCTCCTTATTAGAGATTAAATTAAGAAAAATTCTGTGAGTAACCCAAGCATGACCCTGCTGCTTATGCCCCTAAATCCATGGAATGATTGTGTCCTTACTCATAGGAGCTAGCAAAGAATGGGGACTGCCATGAGGGAATCAATGGAAGCAGATAGTGAAAGGACTGTTGAAAAAAATTTCCAATAAACATGTGCAAAAATACTT
>NW_024836802.1:0-1221 GCF_019175285.1 Sceloporus undulatus
TTTGGAAAATCTAGGCTGCCTTTTCTTAAAGACTCATTTTATGTACTGCTCACAGGGAAAGTGTATTTTCTCCCTCTGAAGTGACTGTCATTAATATTCTGCTTTCCTCACACCTCTCCTTTTTTGTCTTTTTTAGTAATAACAGCAACAAAGGACCATATGAAAACTGAAGGAAGCCTCCATTTAGACTTCAATAGCATAGGGAGCATGGGGTTGGAGAATATTTTTACAGCTCTTCCACAAGGTCAAAAAAATGAAAACAAGAGGGTGCAGGCCTTTGCTAGTACAGTACATATAATCAATGTACCTCTGATCTCTCTCTCTCTTTAATGACTTCCGTGTATTCTGTTATGATATAGGCCTTTGCATTGATATAAAGAGTGCTTCTACACTGTAGAAATAATGCACTATGACACCACTTTAACTGTCATGGCTCTATCTTACAGAATCCTGGGATTTGTAGTTTTGTGAGGTACCAGCACTGTTTGACATATAAGGCAGAAATCCTTGTAAAACTACAAGCCACAGGATTCCATAGGATAAAGCTACAGCATTTCAAGTGATGTCAAACTTATTTCTACAAGTGAAGGTGTGCCAAAGAGCACTTTCAGTATTAGACTGGTTGTCTGATTAGCATAGCTCTGGATCATAGGTTCCATAATATGAGTGGGATATTGCCCAAATACAGTCTGATAGACTTGCTTCTCACTCTGTTCTCCATATACTGTATACATAATCATGCCAACCCCTTTTTTTAACTGGCTTAGCTCTTGAGAATATTTTGTGGGCTTACATTTAAGTCATTTTTGAGTTATGGTAATAATAATAAATAATATTTCTATCCCGCTCCTTCCTGCGATCAGAGCGGCTTACAACAGGGTTAAAACAACAATACATACAATACATAAAGATTAAAATACAGATAAATCAAACCATTCAATAAAATAATAGGCAAAAAGCCCCGGAAGCGGATGGGCAGCCAATGGAGGTCTTTCCACACAGGTGTTATATGGCTGGCCCTGGAAACGCCAATGACCAGCCTGGCTGCCATGTTCTGCACCATTTGAAGCTTCCGGGTTTGGTATAAGGGTTGCCCCATGTAGAGTACATTGCAGAAATCCAGTCTCGAGGTTACCAGAGCATGTACAACAGTTTCTAGGTCCCTCTGGGCCAGGTATGGTGACTCTAAAGTGAGCATATGATGGGGTTATCTTGGCAAGC
>NW_024836803.1:0-1221 GCF_019175285.1 Sceloporus undulatus
TTCACCATAGAAATTGATTCTAAAAAGGGGTCCCTGAGTCAAAAAGGTTAGGGACCCCTGGCCTAGAGCTTTTCAGAAGTCCTTATTGTGCCTCATTTTGGGCTGAATCTGATTCATTAAGAGAATATCAGGTTCATAGCTGCAACAGCATAGCCACAGTTCCAAATAATTGTTAACTGTATTAATTTTATTCTGCTTGAAGAAACTTCACTTAAGCCCCTTTAGTGGGGAGACCTCCTCCTAGAGGCAGCTGTATGAATGCTGATTGTATATTTGTTAAACTGGCTAGGGAAGCTTTTGCACATTTACAGTAGCTAGTTGTATTCCATTTCCTGAAAAAATGTGTTTTAGGAGAAATGTAAAGGTAATGGACTGCACTTTTGGTTCGTTGGTTGAAACAGACAGAATAAACAGGAGTTGCCTTGAGGTAGGCTCTTTGCTTATCCTCTGAAATCATGTAAACTTTCCCTTAATGTTGGAGGTATCTGTTTCTAGCTTGCACCACACTTTTCATTCCAGTTTATTTTAAAAGTGAATGTACCTCAAATGCTTCAGAAAGTTTGCTGAAAAGGAAACACATTTTTGATCACTGTAAATTCCATGTATTTCAGTTAAATATACAGTCGGCCCTTTTTATCCATGGATTTTTTATCCACGGATTCAAGCATTTGCAGCTTGAAAATATATGTTTTAAAAAGTATAAATTTCAAATAGCAAACCTTGATTTTCCATTTTATATAAGGGATACTATTTTGCTCTGCCATTATATTTAATGGGACTTGAGGATCCCCAGATTTTGTTATCCATGGGGGTTCCTGAAACCAAACCCCAGCAGATACCAAGGTCCCACTATATATCATGCTCTATATTGCAGGTACACGGCAAACTGCGTTTAAAGGTACTGTATATAAAATCCTGGATTTTGATATGGCCTGTGGATAGATTGAGGATAAAAAGATGGAATGGGGAAAATACCACTTTCGTCTCTTCTTCTCTGGACCTCTCTCGACCATCTGATATTAAAGCCTTCTCTTCCCATCAAAGAAACACCTCATTTAACTCCACTTCTTTTCCTCGCCAACCCAATGTTAAATTTCAAGGTTTGCTATTTAAAATTTATACTTTTTTAAAATATATTTTTAAGCCGTGGATGCTTGAATCTGTGGATAAAAAATCCAGGTGCTGGAGGAGACATTTTAACATTGGGTTGGCAAGGAAAGA
>NW_024836804.1:0-1221 GCF_019175285.1 Sceloporus undulatus
TCACTCTGCCTACCTTAGCACATCTCCAGGGCCTCATGATCTCAGCCACAGACTGCCTCCCCTGGGCACGTCTTCATTCAAGGCCCCTACAGTGGTTCCTTCTCCCACACCAGGACGCCATTGCCAAGAAGTCCAAGATTCCGATCACCGTGCTGAGACCGGTTCTCCGCTCCCTACTCTGGTGGACTTCAATCGGCAACCGCAGGGGCTGTCCCATTTGGAAGCCAGACCAGATTCAAATCACAACCGACGCGAGCCTCAGAGGCTGAGGTGCCCATTCCAGAACACACCTGACACAGGGCAGATGGGATCCCTCCGACCAGCAGCGAAGCATCAACTGGCTGGAGCTGAAGGCAGTCAGGCTGGCCCTTCTCGGCTTTGCGGAGCTGGTTCAGGGCAGAACTGTCTTGATCAGGACCAACAATGTCACTGCAAAGGCCCACATCAACCGCCAGGGTGGAACGAAGTCGCAGGCCCTAATGGAGGAAACCTTACTTCTGCAATGGGCGGAGACCAACCTGCTGTCCTTGGAGGCGGAACACCTCCAGGAAGAGCTCAACTCCACAGCAGACTGGTTGAGCAGTACAGACATTCATCAGGGCGATTGGAGCCTTCATCCGGAAGTATTCAACATGATTGTCAACCAACTGGATCAGCCAGAGATGGACCTCTTCACCTCCCCAGTAAACACCAAGACAACACGCTTCGTCTCTAGATATCAGTCTCAGGGAGCGGAGGACGTAGACGCCCTGAACCTCACCTGGCCCAGGACCCTCCTCTATACGTTCCCCCCGTTCTCTCTTCTGACAAGGTCATGAGCAAGATCAGGAGAGAGAGGGCCAAGGTAATCCTAGTGGCCCCAGCGTGGCCCTGCAGAGCTTGGTACTCAGAGATCCTGACCATGGCCACGGACAGCCTGGAGCTTCCAGTGAGACAGGACCTTCTCTCCCATGGGCCAAGTATTCCACCCCGACCCGGCCTGGCTTCAAGCTCCATGCCTGGAGGTTGAACGCCACATGCTCCAGCAATGTGGATACTCCCCGCAGGTGATTAATTCCATCCTCGCCTCGCGACGACTGTCTACTCAAAGAATCTATGAATATACCTTCAGAGTATTTTGGAGGTGGTGTTCACGCAAGCGCCTCGAACCCCTCCAATTCTCTGCCTCAACATTGATGATGTTCTTGCAGGATGGCATAGACCAGGGCCTCTGCCCGAACA
>NW_024836805.1:0-1221 GCF_019175285.1 Sceloporus undulatus
GGGTAGCTTCCACAACTCTATGGGAGGACCTGTGTCAGTGGATGGTCTGTTGTAGCCTCATTCCACCTGGAGCAACACTGGAGAATAGAGGGGTCTGTCTGGCCTGGTGGTACCTCATTCTCCCAATGGCTCACTCTCTCAGCTGCAACCTTTCCATACAATCTTGGACTGAAACATTTAAACAAAGGTCCTCTTTCAGCTCCAAGAATAAAGGCCTACCTTCAGTACAAGGACACTGATTCCTGCAGCCCCAGATAGGCCTCTTCTGCAGTCCTTTATGGCCGTAGCTTCCCTGGGTCAGAGGCCGTCTCCTCAGCCGTAGAGAAGGGTTGCTCTGAGTGCGAAAGAGGAGGAGGTCCACAGGGCTGAGGGAGGGAAGGCAATGGAGAAAGGTCAGTGCCAATGGCCATGGAGGGCAGAAAGTGGCAATGCCTAGGAAACTCCTCTGAGTCCCAGCTAGGCTTGCCATAACCCGGTTGCAACCGGGTTTTTCCCAGTTTTGGCTGCACCTGCATGGCACGGGTGCAGCCAAAAACCGGGAAAAGCCCGGTTGCAGCGGGGTTGCTGGGCATGGCCGTGCGGAGGAAAAGGAGGGCAGCGAGGCCTGGAGCGGAGGAGGCTGCAGGGAGGCGGCACCTCTTGGGCGCAGCCGCACCAACCTCCCCACCTCCCTGCAGCCTCTTCCCTCCTTCCTGGTCCCAGCGGGGGCCAGGAATGAGGCGAGGCCGCGGCAATCGCCGCCGGCCTGCTCCCCTCCTTCCAGGTCCCAGCGGGGGCCAGGAACGAGGCGAGGCCGTGGTGATCGCCGCAGGCCTGCTCCCCTCCTTCCTGGTCCCAGCCGGGGCCAGGAACGAGGAGAGGCCGCGGCAATTGCCGCAGGCCTGCTCCCCTCCTTCCTGGTCCCAGCCGGGGCCAGGAACGAGGAGAGGCCCCGAGGCCCCGATCCTGGCCTCCGATCGCGGTGAGGCCCGGGGCCCAGGCGGGGAGGGAAAGCCTCCTTAAGTGGAGGCTTTCCCTCGCCGCTTGGCCTCCGCTCCTCGCCCTGATCGCCAGGGAAAATGTAGGACAGAATTTTCAAATGGAGGACACTGTTTTGTGTGTGTCCTACATTTGAAAATTTTGTCCTACATTTTTCCCGGTTTTGAGGTCTGGCGCTATGGCAACCCTAGTCCCAGCCATTCTAGGAATGAGTGGCAGGAGTGAGTCCAGGGGGCTGAGGGG
>NW_024836806.1:0-1221 GCF_019175285.1 Sceloporus undulatus
GAGCTTCTTGTCTTTCCTCCTAAGCCCACCCTTCAACTCTCCTTTTTGTCTCTGTGGACAACATTTCTATTTAACCAGTCCAGGAAGCCCTTAGTCTTGGTTTTATCTTTGACTCTTCTCTGTCGTGGATCCCTCAGATCCAGACCACAGCCAAGGCTTGTCGATTGCCAAAATCCAACCATATCTCTCCGCTTCTTCTGCCAAGATCCTGGTCCATGCCCTAGTGATCTCACGACTTGATTCCTGTAACGTCCTCCTGGCTGGGCTTCCTCTTTCTCACCTCCGTCCTTTAATCTCTGTTCAGCATTCAGCTGCACGCATTATCACTTCCACCCACCGCTCTGACCACATCTCTCCTGTGTTGACATCCCTTCACTGGCTCCCTCTCCCTTTCCGCATTCAGTATAAGCTCCTGCTGTCGACATTCAAAGCCCTCCATGGACTGGCCCCTCCTGACTTATCAGACCTTCTTTCCCCTCACCTTCCCACTCCGTTGTTCCCTCCGTTCTGGTAGTCAAGGGCTACTGTCCCAGCCCAGGATTTCCTCTGCCCCATCTCGGATTCGCCCCTTTTCACTCGCTGCCCCTCACTCCTGGAACCTTCTTCCCCCACAAGACACAAGGGCCCTGATCACTTCTTTAACCAGCTTCAAAAGGAGTTGAAGACCATCCTGTTCAGAGAAGCCTTCCCAGGCATTGTATAATTGTCGCTTACTACTTGATGTTCTTTTGTTGCCTGTTTATCGAACCATTTCCTGTATTGCTATGTATTGTATATGTATTATCCTACTTGAGAGTATGTATTTTCCCTGGAAGAAGATTAACCTTCCATTTTGAAGCCAAGCCCTCTCCCTCCAGTCCATCTGCCTTGATCCAGGCCTCGGAGGTAGAGAGGAACTGCTGGACCTCTGACTCTTTCCCTCCACCACTCCCTTCTTCTCCTTTTGTGTCCTGTCTTTTTAGATTGGAAGCCCGAGGGCAGGGAACCGTCTAACTAAAAAGATTGTATGTACAGTGCTGTGTAAATTTACAGCGCTTCATAAATAAAGGTTAATAATAATAACAACAACAACAACAACAACAGCAACAAAACATATGACTAATGAGACATGGAATCCTCACCCCTGGCTTGAAAACTAAGCCTAACCTTACTAGCAGCTAAACTGTATTTTGCCACCATTTAGGTAACCTAGCAAAAGAATACATATCTGCTGTGTATTAG
>NW_024836807.1:0-1220 GCF_019175285.1 Sceloporus undulatus
TCGAAGTCATACATAATGATACACCAGAGAGTCCATGCAGGAGAGAAACCACATAAATGCCAACAGTGAACTAACACTGTTTTTGTTAAGAAGTATTACAATAAAAATATTTTCAATGCATTGGTGATAAGAGAAAGCCCTTGTGATTTTGTTTGTAAAGGTTTTCTGTTCATAAAGTTATTGATTTTTGTATGTTGTTGTGTTGTTGTTGTTTTTATTTTTTTATAGAATTCTAGAATAAGAATGGACCACAGGACCCATGTAGTCCAACCTCCAACACACAGGATGACAAAGCATGGATTTATTGGATTCTGGCTCTGTAAGGCACCACAAGCGCCATCTAGTCCAAGCCCCTGCCATACAGGAAGACATAGCGTGCTGGGTAGGTGTGTTATGTGTGAATGTGACAGAATTAGAAAATCAAGTATGAGATGAAGGATCGGGCACAGAGAAGCAAGAAAAGCTCAAACCGCTGAGTCGAAAAGGAATGGTCAAAAGGTAACGACACCGTAATGCAAGGGCATGAAACCGAATGTACTAAAAGAATAATGGACTGTGTATAACACAACTTGACGTAAAGAGCACCAAAACAAGAACAGAATGGGAACAAGAAGTCACTCATCAGGAAAAATGATGCACATATTAAAAAGCATAAAGGAATCTTCAAAACCATGGTGATAGTGTGCCAAAATCAGCTGGAACTGGCACCCATCGCTCTTTCAGAAAACTGATCGACCTCTGGGAAGATTTGTGTGCATGAGCATTGTATGAATGTGTGCATGATTTGAGGCCTCTTGATATGTAATATATTAGAATGAATGTCCCCAATGTTAGAATAAATGTTACATACAAAGTGTTTGAATCCAGATCTGGTCTCTTATGTGTCTGATTAAAAGTTTTATAGTCCAATTCTGTATTTACTCACCACTCTAGATGTAAAGAAGAACACCTAGATTGGTGGAAGGTGTCTGATCTCTCATTTCACTTTCTGGAGCTTCTGCACTGATCCCTGAAAGCGGAAAGAGAACTAACCAAGCAGTGGGGACACACTTCCTTTGTTAACCCATTACGATTCCATTATAAGAGACAGGCCTTGGAGTTCTGATCCACTGCCAACCGTAAGGTTTGGTTTAAAATATGGGGGCTGGGTCATTGCCTGCAGCCTCTGGTTCCGTTGGAGGCAGGGCCTCTTCTCCAGCATCACCTGGAACAACGGACCA
>NW_024836808.1:0-512 GCF_019175285.1 Sceloporus undulatus
TGTTTATTGACAAAAAGTTGGATTTTGTTTTATTTACCTTTAGTCCCGCAAACTTCCCAAATTCTTCCATCTCCATCATTATTTTTTGTATACTTTCTCTAGGTTCTTCAACTGTTAAAGCCAGATCGTCAGCATATGCTCGTAATTTATATTCTATCTTTCTAATCTTTGTTCTTCGAATTTCTTTGTTGTTACGAATTTTGTTAAGAAGTACTTCCATACATAGAATAAATAATAAAGGAGAGAGAGGACAGCCCTGTCTTGTTCCTTTCATAATTTTGCAATGTTCTGATAGGCGGTTTACAGACCGCCAAATAGTACGTATACAATACGTACTAGGGTTAGGAAGGGGCGGTGCTTCCGCACCCCCCTAACCCTAGTATGTATTGAATTCGTACAAGATGGCAGTGCCCTGTTCATACGGGCGCCACCATCTTTACGTACTGGACGCACAGCGTCCAGACGTGTCGCGCCGCTTGTGACGTAGCGAGCGCGCCCCTGGCACCTCGCTA
>NW_024836808.1:612-1220 GCF_019175285.1 Sceloporus undulatus
AGGGTTAGGAAGGGGCGGTGCTTCCGCACCCCCCCTAACCCTAGTATGTATTGAATTCGTACAAGATGGCAGTGCCCTGTTCATACGGGCGCCACCATCTTTACGTACTGGACGCACAGCGTCCAGACGTGTCGCGCCGCTTGTGACGTAGCGAGCGCGCCCCTGGCGCCTCGCTACGTCGCAAATGCGACGGTAAAAGAAGCTCTATTTTGGAGCTTCTTTTTTCGGTCCGCGCGGGAGTCGGGCCGTCTGAAGGCTCCGGCTCCCCCGCGGACCTACTGGCGGCGGCGGCAGACCGCCGCAAAGCAGCGGTCTGTACCCCGCCATAATTCCCCATTAATTATAATTTGAGCTGACTGCTTGTAATATATTGCTTTAATCCATTTTAAGAAAGTTTGGCCCACATCTATGATTTCCAGTAATTTAAACATAAAATTCCAATTAATTGAGTCGAATGCTTTCTCAATGTCCAAAAATAGAATTGCTGCTTTTGTACTAGGGTTTTTTTCATAATATTCCACCAGATCTATCATTGTTCTTAAATTTTGTCTCATGTGCCTATTGGGTAAAAATCCAGTTTGATCATCTTTTATACAATCCTGTAAAAT
>NW_024836809.1:0-560 GCF_019175285.1 Sceloporus undulatus
AATGCTGGCATTTGTATGGCTTCTCTCCAGTGTGGACTATTTGATGTATCACTTGGTGTGCCTTTGAAGTAAAACATTTCCCACAATGCTGGCATTTTTATGGCTTCTGTCCAGTGTGGACTCTCTGATGTGTCACTAGGTTTGACTTCGAAGTAAAACATTTCTCACAATGCTGGCATTTGTATGGCTTCTCTCCTGTGTGGACTCTCTGATGTTTCACTAGGACTGACTTCATAGAAAAACATTTCCCACAATGCTGGCATTTGTATGGCTTCTCTCCTGTATGGACCCTTTGATGCATGACAAGGATTGACTTGTAAGCAAAATGTCTCCCACAATGCTGGCATTTATGTGACTTCCTTCTTGTGTGGATTCTCTCCTGACTCAAATATTTTTCTGTAAAGAAGCACAATGACAGATAAGACTGAAAATCAGCGTTAAGAGAGGAGGGTGTTACCCATGATTTAGCCCTCATTAACCCCTCCGTATTAGAGATTAAATTAAGAGAGTTTATGTTAGTAACCCAAGCATGACCGTACTACTTATGCCCCTAAATCCAT
>NW_024836809.1:660-1220 GCF_019175285.1 Sceloporus undulatus
AATGCTGGCATTTGTATGGCTTCTCTCCAGTGTGGACTATTTGATGTATCACTTGGTGTGCCTTTGAAGTAAAACATTTCCCACAATGCTGGCATTTTTATGGCTTCTGTCCAGTGTGGACTCTCTGATGTGTCACTAGGTTTGACTTCGAAGTAAAACATTTCTCACAATGCTGGCATTTGTATGGCTTCTCTCCTGTGTGGACTCTCTGATGTTTCACTAGGACTGACTTCATAGAAAAACATTTCCCACAATGCTGGCATTTGTATGGCTTCTCTCCTGTATGGACCCTTTGATGCATGACAAGGATTGACTTGTAAGCAAAATGTCTCCCACAATGCTGGCATTTATGTGACTTCCTTCTTGTGTGGATTCTCTCCTGACTCAAATATTTTTCTGTAAAGAAGCACAATGACAGATAAGACTGAAAATCAGCGTTAAGAGAGGAGGGTGTTACCCATGATTTAGCCCTCATTAACCCCTCCGTATTAGAGATTAAATTAAGAGAGTTTATGTTAGTAACCCAAGCATGACCGTACTACTTATGCCCCTAAATCCAT
>NW_024836810.1:0-1220 GCF_019175285.1 Sceloporus undulatus
GCTACAAATGCCTAGTGGAGGGTTCTCTATAGGAATCTCTAGGTCCTTCAATGCGACTTTTGGTTAAAGTTGACCATAGAGTTGCGCTAATCCAATCCGCAAAAGTCAAAGCCTTAAATGTGGAGGGATGAGTGCAGTACAATAACATCCAAAATCCACAACACAGCAATACCTTTATTGGGACAGCCGGTTGTCAGTTTTGTGGATTGTGGATGTCATTGTACTTTGGGATATGGCCAGTGTGATGCAGTGGTTTGGGAGTTGGACTATGCCTGCCGCTTGGCCATGGAAGCCCACTTTGGGCGAGACATTGAAGAAATATATAGAACGTGCCAAAATGAAAGCTAAAACACTCATATAAAATGTAAATGTGTGCTTCTTCCTTAGTGTTGCTCAACATGGAGAACATTTTGACATTCCTCCTGGCAGAGAAAGAGAACAATGAATTAAAGGCATGGGGGAGATTACTTAGTTACTTGAAGGGAAAATGGTGAAAAGATATCTTAATAGTGACTTAAGGCGTAAGGAAAGATACGGGAAGGAGGTCAAAAGATGAGAGGAGGGAAAGGTAGATAAGGAAGGAGAAAAATAAAGGGACTTAGAAACAGGTTGGAGTTGAGAGTTAGTAGAAGAAAACATAATGTTAGGACACAAGAGTATAGAAAGCAATAATTAAGAAACTAGGTATAAAGAAAGAAAAGCTAGTAAGGAATGTAGCAAATGGGCACTTAAGATGGTGTAGGAGCTACTCTTTATAAGCTTAGAGGTAAGATGAAGGAAAGGAAGGAGGAGGAGAGAAAAGGAGATAAGGGCAAAATCAAAGAAGGGTAGAAGTAATAGAAAAAGAAGAAAAGAAGAAGAATCAGGAGGAAAACAGAGGTAATGGCAGATAAAGAAAGGTCTGGGGTGGTCTTAAGAAGTAGATGATGCTATTATATTGTATCATTTGGTAACAATATGCAAGGTATGCTTTTATACGCTTTTCTTGTGCTGCTCTCAAGATAGTGATATGTTGTATAGATATATGGATGTGCTTCTGAACAGTTCTTCTACAGTTCCTCACAAAACTGCAACAAGAAGTGTTTTGACATCCCTTCTGGCCACACTGCAGAATTAATGCTGTTTCATGCCGCTTTAACTGCCATGGCTCCATCTTATGGAATCCTGGGATTTGTAGTTAGAAAGTACTGAAGAAGCAAATGAGCTACAAAATATGTGCC
>NW_024836811.1:0-1220 GCF_019175285.1 Sceloporus undulatus
ATTTTGGTGGTTGGTTTTAATGGTAATTTTGAGAGTTGAAATAAGTTCCAATTATTTTTATTTAATTAGGGCTACGTTTTATTGCCATATTAACATTACAGGGACTTTTCAGGGATTTTGACTGAATATTTGGTGAGATATGGGGGGATTTGGTGAGTTTTGGCCAAACGTTTGGGGAATTATTTGAGGCTTGTTGGCAACAGGAGGTTGCCAGGCTCAGGAAGAGGAGCTCCTCCTCTGTTTGGTCCCAGCAAGGCAGCAGAGGGGAGAGGGCCATTTCCTTTGGCACCGAGGAGAGGATGATGATGATGAGGAGGAGGAGGTGCATGGCCATTTTCAATCTTTATTTTGCCCCTGTGTATTTTTTCTAACTTTGGCTGCCAGGGCTCAATGCTCTGGAATTCTGGTGTCTGTGAGGCATTTAGCCTTCTCTGTCAGAAAGCTCTGGTGCCACAATAAACTACAATTCCCAGGATTCCATAGCACTGAGCCCTGGCAGTCAAAGCAGTGTGTTTTGGACACAGATATCCTCCTTTTGTGAGTTAATGAATGAATCCAGTCCCTAGCCTTTATATCTCTCTCACGCACTGCAGGAGTAATAACCCACTTTGAGACTGCTTTAACTCAATGCTAGGGAATCCTGGGAATGCTAGTGTTTGGGAGACATTGAGACTTCTCTGTCAGAGATGGCTCTGAGGCCACAATAGACTGCAATTCCCAGGATTCCCTAGCACTGAGCAGTCTCCAACTGGACCATTTCCTCAGTGTGGATGCACCTGGTGAGGCATTCTAGGCACTGCAGTTCAACTACGTTTGGAGGGTTATGTGACTCCCTGTCAGAGATAGCTCTGGGGCCACAGTGTACTACAATTCCCAGCATTCCCAGCACTAACCCAGTACAGTTAAGTCACTCTCGAACTGGATTATTTCCTCAGTGTGGATGCAGCTTTGGTGAGGAACTCTGGGCATTTTAGTCCAGCTATGTTTTATTTCTGCGGTGTATTTTGGACCAGAGACAAGGTGACCAGATGTCCTCCTCCTTTTCCAGGACATGTCCTCTTCTATCACATTTCAAAATGCCCTCCATTTTGATCATGCCTAAGAAACATGCATTTATATTAACATTTTAAAAAATCATCAATTTTTCCGCATGTCCTCCATTTATTAAAACTATGTTCTACATTTGAAAATGTTGTCCTACATTTGTCCTACATTTGTCC
>NW_024836812.1:0-1220 GCF_019175285.1 Sceloporus undulatus
GAGGAATGCATTTCTTTGAGAAATAAATATATACCCAGGAACCCCCCCCCAAAAAAAAAAAAGTTGGGGGGAAATTAAGAGCAGGGAAGAGAGGTATTGGGGGGATATCCCTCCAATACCTCTCTCCCCCAACTCCATACACACACACACACACACACAGACTGTGTATACATATATAATGTCAAGCAGAACTTCATCCTCTTTGATGGAGTCCCAGGTGTGGAAGGGAAAAACAGAAACCTGGATAGGGATAATAAAATCATTAGCCAAAGCCACCTCACAGCCCTCCCAAAGTTACTTCTAGTTATTAGATAGATATAGATAGAGATAGAGACATAGATATATTCATAATTTGTGTTTCAAAAGTGCCAAGGAAATGGGGGTTAAGCAATAAATACTCCCCCGAAGTTGACTTTTTGTTTAAAGAGGTTTTTATTTATCAAAAAAGTGGAATTATTATTTCTTTTTTTTACACATATATAAATATCTTTAAACATTTTTGCACTTTACAAGGTTTGAGGATTCGTTGTTGTTGTGTTGTTGTGTTTTTTTGTAGTTTTACAGTATTCACATCAAGTCCAGCTTCGGCTCAAAAAAACCAACCTTAAATTCCCCAAAGTCATTCCCAGCCATATATATACATATATATATATGGAGGAAAGAGGGACTTTCTGGCTTCCAAAAGGGAGGCTTTGTTCAAATAATCTAGTTTGAGACCTCTTTAGCTGCCCTGGTTCACTGCCAGGGAATCCTGGGAGTTGTAGTTTGTTCTGGCACCAGACAGAGAAGGCTAAACGGCTCACAAAACTACAGTTCCCATGATTCCCTAGCACTGAACCAGGGCAGTCAAAGCAGTCTCAAACTGGGTTATGTCTGCTGTGGAGCATTGGGCCTTTTCTGTCATAAGGCTCTGGAGCGGTCAGGAACTACAATTCCCACGGAGCCAGGGAATTCTGGGATGTGTAGTTTTGGGAGGCTTTTGAGCCTTCTCTGTCAGAGAACTCTAGGGGGAGGGGTCCCAAGGAACTACAATTCCCAGGATTCGCTAGCACTGAGCCAGCCTCAAACCGGATGCTTCCTGCAAGGTGTCTCCATGCTAGGGAATCCTGGGAACTGTAGTTCAGGGAGGCTTTTGAGGCTCAGGATGCCTCCTGCGGGGTGTGTTTCGAACCCCTGCCCCCCAGCTAGGGAATCCTGGGAGATGAGCCTCAAGAACAACC
>NW_024836813.1:0-1220 GCF_019175285.1 Sceloporus undulatus
AATGTGATCCTGCTGGTGCTTTTGGATCTCTCAGTGACTTCTGATACCATTGACCATGGCATCCAGAAAGGTCTGAGGAAATTGAGGATAGGGGGCAATGCGTTGTGGTGGTTCTAGTCCTATCTCTCAAGCAAATTCCAGATGGTGATGCTTGGGGACAGTTGTTCCTCTAAAAGGGAGCTTAAATCTGGCTTTCCTCAGGGCGGCATCCTGTCCCCAATACTGTTTAACATCTGCATGAAACCACTGGGAGAGATCATCTGGAGGCATGGAGTGGGGTATTATCAGTACACTGATCAGATACTCAACTATACCTCTTCATACGCCAGGCCTCAGTGTCAACTAAGGAAGGCATCTCCCCTCTGAATGAATGTCTTGGGGCAGTAATGTGCTGGATGAGGGAAAACAGATTAAAACTGAGTCCAGGTAAAACAGAGGTGCTTGCCGTTGGAAGTCCTAATCTGGGTATGGAGGTTTGTCAACCGGTCCTGGATGGGATCACACTTCCCCTAAAGGATTGTGTTCGCAATTTGGGGGTGCTCCTGGATCTGTCCATCCAGATGTCAGCTCAGATAGATGCAATGGCCAGGAGTGCCTGTTATCAGCTTCGGTTGATACGCCAGCTGTGTCCCTTCCTGGAACCTGAAGGTGCTGGTAACCTCACATCTTGACTTTTGCAATGTGGTCTACAAAGGACTGTCCTTGCACCAAGTCCGGAAACTTCATCTAATTCAAAATATGGCAGACAGAGTGGTCACTGGAATATCTAGAGGTGACCATATTAAAACTATTCTGAAGTCTCTTCACTGGCTGCCTGTTTATTTGCGGGCAAAGTACAAGATCTTAGTAAAGGCAAAGTACAAGGTCTAACCTGTAAAGCCCTTCATGGCTTGGGTCCAGCTTACTTACAGGATCGCCTTCTCCCATATAATCCGCCCCACACATTGAGGTCCTCTGGTAAAAGCTTACTATTAAAAACTAGCAAAGACAGCCTCAAAGAGGCCTCCAATAGTTTGACAGAACAGAATCTAGATAGACTCTCCCTCCAAACAAAAAGCATTTCACACTTCCACTTTCTCTCCATTCTGGATATGCTGATGCCTCAAGGGCTGGATTCTTAGCAAAACAAGGTTTGAGGTTTGAACTGCTGTATAATTCAAAGGTCAAGGTTTGTATTTTATTTTTGATAAACTATTATTTTCAATGTGCAACTTTATAAA
>NW_024836814.1:0-1220 GCF_019175285.1 Sceloporus undulatus
TTCAACATCTCCTCTTGTAGTCTCCAATTTCTCCCCTTATTATTATCCAAGTTCACAGTACATTCAATCAAACAGTGATCAGAAAGGGTTTTTGGGTCAATTTCCATTTTCTGTGTCTTGACTAGCAATGATTTTGATAATAAAAACAGATCTATCCTTGACCAAGATTTGTGAACCTCAGAGTAAAAAGTAAATCCAGATTTATTGTTGTATTTATACGTCCAAAGATCGTCTAAATCATGCTCTGCCATTAAATCAAAACAGCTCTTAGGGAGTTTCCCCTGTGAGTCCTTTAATTTTTTCTCTGACTTCCTATCTCTTTTCACCTTCAGGACCCCATTGTAATCACCTGCTATAATTAACTTTCCTTTATCATGCTCCATTAAGTCCTCATTTAGTTTTGCAAAGAAACTCTCTTTTCTTTCTAGAGGACCATATAGATTTACTATTGTTAACACCTCATTGCCTATACAGTGGTACCCCGGGTTACGAAATTAATTCGTTCCGCGGTTAATTTCGTAACCCGAAATACCTTCGTAAGCCGAATTCCCATAGGCGCTAATGGAAAAATAGCTCTCTGCTGCCCTCCGGTGGCGGAAAATAGCGCCGCGGTTTTTTCGTAACCCGAAGAAACCTTCGTAAGCCGAAGCAATAAATCCCTATGGGATTTTTTCGTATCCCGAAAAATTCGTAACCCGGCGCATTCGTATCCCGGGGTACCACTGTATTAACTTCCACTATCACATACCTCCCCTCTGAGTCTGTCTTAACTTCTTTCGCCTCCCATTTTTTATTAACGTAAGTTACACATCCCCTCTTTTTCTTCTCAGTCGCCGTCACAAAACACTTACCCAAACTTGGGTTTCTTAAATACTTTAAGTCCCCCCTTCTAATCTTGGTCTCTTGTAAGCAAACCACATCGTATTTCCTTTTTTCTAATAAATGAAAAATCTGTTTTCTCTTTCTTTCCTTATTGATCCCCCCTATATTCCAAGATGCGATATTTAACATTTTTAGCCCTTACAAATATCCAACAAAAAGAAACAAGGAGGGGAGGTTTCAAACGTAAAAGAAATTAAATTCCTCTATACCAAACCTTCTTATTCTAAATCCAGCTCTCCCAACAATAAATCCTTTTCAGTATTCAGTATGTTTACTTTCGGGTTTCCTTTGTCCAAATCACCTCCTCCTTCCGACAAGTCTTTTCCTTTCTTAGATGG
>NW_024836815.1:0-1220 GCF_019175285.1 Sceloporus undulatus
TTTTTTTAAAAAATTACAAATGAAATCTAGTACTTTATACGAGCCACGATTCCCCTTAAAAAATTAAGTTTAAAAAACCCCAAAATATAAGGAAAGTTAAAAAAGTAATCTAAAAATGCCTCCAAAACAAATGAAACACTTTATACACTTTATATGTATCATGCACACATATTGTGGTTGTGACTTTTGTGGATTTGATTATTGGAGGGCTTGTTTAATAGGTAGCATGACTCTATGGTCATCTGCCAGAACTTGCGCCAGAGGATTTCTAGAGAGAACACCGCTCTAGGCATTTGTGAGTCCTCCAGGGCAATTCTCTAGTCAGATATTGACCATAGAGTTGAGCTGGATGAACAAGATAGGCATTCTCTTAGCATAAAAAGTAGTGTTGTTGTTGTTTTTAATTTGCGTTTTATTCCCCACGTTCATGGGGACCCGGCACCCCTCACCCCAGAGAATATGAGGGGTGGGCATGTGTGTGTCTGTCTGTCTCTGTACACTAGTCCCTCCACATTCACTGGGGTTAGGGGCACAGGACCCCTGTGAATGTGGAAAAACCACAAATAACAAAAACGCTATGTTTTTACATGAGAGAGCGCCTCTCTAGGAATCTCTAGGTCCTCCAGGGCAACTTTGTGGTCAACTTCTGACAGACACTGACCGTAGAATTGCACTGGAGGGGCTACAAATGCCTAGTGCAGTGTTCTCTCTAGGAATCTCTAGGCCCATCAATGCAACTTTTGGTTAAAGTTGACCATAGAGTTGCACTGGAGGACCTAGATATTCCCAGACAGAACATATTAATAAAATCCATGAATAATCAAATCTGCAAAAGTCAAAGCCACAAATGAGGAGGGACGCGTGTGTACAGTGTGCCCTTTCCGTACACGGGGGATCCGTTCCGGACCCCTCCCCCCACGTAAGGCAAACACTGCATATGCTCGAGCCCCATTGAAAACAATTGTGCTTGTGCATGCCTAAGCTGAAAGCCACGTATAACATGCACACATATGACGCAAGCACACTGTATGTGTGTATATAAAATATAAAGGTGAAGGGTCTGGAAACCATGCCCTATGAGGAACGACTTAGGAAGCTGGGGATGTTTAGCCTGGAGAAAAGAAGGTTAAGAGGTGATATGATAGCCCTGTTTAAATATTTGAAAGGATGTCATATTGAGGAGGGAGCAAGCTTGTTTTCTGCTGCTCCAGAGAACAGGA
>NW_024836816.1:0-613 GCF_019175285.1 Sceloporus undulatus
GGCCATCTCTTTGGAGGACTTGGAGGGCAGAATGGGGCTGAATGGTCGGCCCTTGGGGCTCCCTTCCAGCCCTAGGAGCCTATGAAGCCTACCTTACAAGGCTGTTGTGGGAGTTAATCACAAGACAAATACGACACAAGAATGGCCACCTTTTAGCAGCTTACAATAAAAATATCCATACAATACAATAACAACATCTTTCATTATATCCCAAACCCTTCCTAACACTCCCATCCAAAATAAAATACCATTAAAGTATTGGAGAGTTATTAAAACAATTGTTAAAAACAGGGATAGGAGCCAAAGCCCAAAATGTGTGAAGAATAAGAATAATAAGGCTTGCATTAAAACTATCCTCCCCATTTCTGACCCCTTTTAAAACCCATGTTCCCCAGAAGAAGCAGAGCTGTGTAATAAGAAAACCCTCTCAGAAAAGACAGACAAAGGGACACACTTCCTTCCTTTTGGCCCAAGGAGCCTGGCCTCCTTCTGACTCTGGAGCCTCAGCAGAGAAAGAGAAGCCTCTGTTCAACTGAGGCCTCAGAGAAGGTTCCAGAACATTATTCCCCACTGTCCCAAGCAACACAAAATGGCCACCAGAACACAAAATGGC
>NW_024836816.1:713-1220 GCF_019175285.1 Sceloporus undulatus
GGCCATCTCTTTGGAGGACTTGGAGGGCAGAATGGGGCTGAATGGTCGGCCCTTGGGGCTCCCTTCCAGCCCTAGGAGCCTATGAAGCCTACCTTACAAGGCTGTTGTGGGAGTTAATCACAAGACAAATACGACACAAGAATGGCCACCTTTTAGCAGCTTACAATAAAAATATCCATACAATACAATAACAACATCTTTCATTATATCCCAAACCCTTCCTAACACTCCCATCCAAAATAAAATACCATTAAAGTATTGGAGAGTTATTAAAACAATTGTTAAAAACAGGGATAGGAGCCAAAGCCCAAAATGTGTGAAGAATAAGAATAATAAGGCTTGCATTAAAACTATCCTCCCCATTTCTGACCCCTTTTAAAACCCATGTTCCCCAGAAGAAGCAGAGCTGTGTAATAAGAAAACCCTCTCAGAAAAGACAGACAAAGGGACACACTTCCTTCCTTTTGGCCCAAGGAGCCTGGCCTCCTTCTGACTCTGGAGCCTCAG
>NW_024836817.1:0-1220 GCF_019175285.1 Sceloporus undulatus
GCTGGCGAAACGTCAGAAAGAAACTCTGCTAGAACATGGCCACATAGCCTGAAAAACCCACAAAAAACTACAAACCATAGTGTTGGGATTTTTATTTCTAGCGTTCAGTAATGTGTATAAACAACATCACTTGTGTTGTTCAACAGCTTATGGAAATCATTTTTTATGAGTCAATGAAGTATCTACTTTGTCAATGAAGTATCTACTTTGTATATAACAAACTGTACTCAAGTTGGATCAATGAAACATTTCTGGTATTTTAATTAGGGTTTCTTATTAGGATTTCCTCTGACTCTCCAGGTCAATTTAAAATCTAAATGCTACATGCTGGGTGAAAATTGTGAATGGAAATAAGCTCTACACAATGTGTCTATTATTTTATTTTCTAAATAGGAAAGGGTATTTGAGGCTAAATTCATGAATCTCAGTGAAAAGGTCTTTCTTGTCTGTAAACCATTTATGCACATGCATATCTTTTGAAATGGAAATATATTTAACTAACCTCTTATTCTTTGTAAGTGTGAAATGCAAGGCAGTGCAGTATACAAACTTGTGACTTTAGTATATGCTAATATGAAACCTATGGCTGTTCTGTTAGGAGGATGTATTCTTCCAAAATGAAGTGAGAGAATGTGGTGGGTTTATTGTGTAGATTGAACAGGACCATTCATAGTGAGTGAGGCAGCTGTCTCAGGCAGCAGATTTAGGGTGTAATAAAATTGTTATCTACAGTGGTACCCCGGGATACGAATGCGCCGCCTTTCGAAATTTCCGGGTTACGAAAAAAATCAATAGGAAAAAACTGTTCCGGGTTACGAAGGTTTTTTCGGGTTACGAAAAAAAAATTGGTGCTTTTCGGCGCTATTTCGCACGAAATCGCGGCTTTTCCCCATTAGCGCCTATGGCTTTTTCGGCTTACGAAGCATTTCGGGTTACGAACGCGGCGGCGGAACGAATTATTTTCGTAACCCGGGGTACCACTGTATTTATGTTATTATTTTTGTTTTCTTATTCTTAGAGAGTAGGAGAGGCACTTGTGGGATTTTCTGCCTCTTATGCCAAAGAAAATGGTTTAGGGTACTATTTGAGTTAGTTGGGTGCATGGAGTCATTTGCTTCTTTGTCTCAGGCCACAGAAATGTTCTGGTGTTGAAAGTGGTAGAAATAACCACAACATGTGTTATGCCTGCAGATGTTTAAAGTGCTTTCATCTGTATATAC
>NW_024836818.1:0-1220 GCF_019175285.1 Sceloporus undulatus
CTTGTGGTCCATTCCACCTCTATGATTCTATCATTCTAAAGTGGAATCATATTGCCAAGATAATGTAGAATGAAAGGGCCCTCAGTCTTCATAGTAAGGGCAATTAATTCAGCTTCCTTACCCACAGAGGCCACATTCTCATAATTCTCGATCATCACATAATTGTACATATGTTTCTGCTGCTTTGTCAACAGTTTCCATTCATCCTCGGTGAAATATATCGCCACATCTGCAAAGGTCACCTGCAATAGAAAATAACCCTCTTCCAGAGAATGACAAATAAAAAAAAAAGGGGGGGGGAGAGCACATGATGCATCCCAAAATTATTTGCTCACCTCAGAATTTAGTGAAGGAAAAAAGGTACTGCCTTTGAGATCCAGTTGGTCTCAAATTCTTTCAATATAATACACAATATAATAAACAATATAATTTAGGCCATGGCTGGGATATTGATGATGGATTAGGATACTGACTATCCCGACACATATAGTACATTTAGCCATTTGTTGGCAAATTTCAGAGTCAACTGTCATTTTTAAAAAGCAGTTCTGGGGAGCACTGTGGGTTTGAGGGCCACCGGGCCACCTCCAATTTAGATCCAGAGACATTATCCCATATCCACTAACATTTCACAAATGGAAAAAAACAAGACACATGTAGACAAGACAAGAAAGCGGTGAAGATGGTCAAAGTTGTTTAGGGGAAGATCACACAAGCGGGGAAGAACACATCAGTTTGCTTTTGCCTCAGACTCCTAGCAAGGGCAAGTCCCTGACCCCTTCTTTCATCTCCTCTCCCTACTTTTGAGTTGATCGGGTTCAAAATCCTTGGCACTCATTATGCAGAAATTGAAGTGAGCTGAAGAAGGAGGAAAGTGGGAGGAGGTGATAGAAATCAGGACATTTTAAAAGCTCCCGAAATAATAGGGTGACTGAGAATTAACCACGACTATCTCTGCCAAACTTGGACAGTAATTTATTTGCTTCCTTTCATAAATTGGCCCAGCAGTGAAACAGATGAAACTAATAGGATAGCGACTCACCAAAGAGTTCTTGTACCTCTGCATCCTCTTTCTCTTGAAGCCCAGCTCCCTTGGCTTGGCCTCTGTGTTGGCCATCAGGTGGGCAGGGGGTCCTGGTTGCCCTGCACTTAAGTCACTTCCAGCAAGAGAGGTCCCAGAGCCGTGTCCAATGATGCCGAGAGGAAGTTCCTGAGAAAAG
>NW_024836819.1:0-1220 GCF_019175285.1 Sceloporus undulatus
GAGGGGGGAGGAGGAGTGGGCATGCACCCCATCCTTTTCCCCCTGGACCTTTCCCTGCCCCCAGCTATTCCTCCAGAGACAGTTGGAGGCTGTGAAAGGTCTCTGGTGCGTGCTGTTCACTTCTCCTCCTCCTCCCCCCCCACCATCTTTGTGGCCTCCAGCTGTCTCAGAGAGGCATTTGAAGGCCAGGAGGAGGCCAGGAGGAGGAGCTAGAGGCACACGCCTGTGGCTCCTTCTCCCCAGTGCAATTTGTGGCCTCTAGCTGTCTCAGAGAGACAGCTGGAGGCTGGGAAAAGGCAGGGAGGAGGAGGAACGGGCACACACATGCCTGTTCCTCCTTCTCCCTGGCCCGTGCCTGGTGAAATGACTTTGCATGCCACTTGTGGCACATGTGCCATAGGTTCATCATCATGGGACTAGGAGTACCAATGAGTTCATATTTATGGATTATTTTTAAAGTAACATCACCAAAGAGAACCAATGAGAAGATACATGATGCAAACTGTCCATACAATTACTCAGCTCTGTTCTATCTAGCTGATGCAATACTGAATTTTTTTCTAGCCATTTATTCCAAATTTTTATATAAGACTTTATATTTTCAAATCTTCATTCAAACCCTCTGGTGCTAAAGTATTAAGCTTCAAAATCCATTCTACCTCGTTCTTTTTTTAAAACAATTCTCATTTTCTTTATTTATCACCTCCAGTACCCAAGAGCTCATGTCAGTTGCTGCATGTTTCATTTGTTCAAAGTGATTAACCAGAGGTACCCCTATTCTTTTATTTCTCAAGTTGGACAGATGTTCTGTTATTCTGTCCAACTTGAGATTGACAGATCCAACTTGAGATTGAGAGATCTCGATGTTCTTCCCACATATATTTTCTTGCATTTACATTGGATTGCATAGATTACAAAGGTGCCTTTATAAGTACTGAAATGGAACAACTTTTGGTCTACAACATTGTTTTTGGTCTACAACATTGTTAATTCCTTTCATTTTGTTGTATATTTACAATATACACAGTGGCCGCATGGGTAATGTCCTGTGGGCATATTTCCCCCAAACATATTGCTATTGGATTTTCTGTTGGGAATCCTAAAGTCTGCTGTAATCACCATGTCTTTAATATAAGACCACAACTATAATAAATGTACTTTTATTCACTTTACAATTGCTCCTGAAGAAGGCCAATTTTAACAAGGCCGAAAAGCATTAG
>NW_024836820.1:0-1220 GCF_019175285.1 Sceloporus undulatus
CATACACAACAGGTACTCCATGCCTTGTGAGAGTAGCTGGGGATCAGGGGATGGGAATTGGAAAGGGTCTTGACTATGTCCTTATAGCTAGATGTGAAATGAGTGCATTATCTGCTGAAATCTGCAGAGGTCCCCAGTGGCCCTCAGAGGAAGATTTCTTCATTTTGCTTCTGACTACAGAAACACAGCTGGATGCTTCTCTAATAATAATAATAATAATAATAATAATAATAATAATAATAATAATACCTCACACCCAACACTCTCAGCAGGCATGGAATGGCCATGTGGGATGGCTTCCACTACTCTATGGTAGGACCTGGGTCAGTGAATGGCCAGTTGTAGCCTGATTCCACCTGGAGCAACACTGGAGCATAGAGGGTTCTGCTGGGTCAGGCTGTCTGGCCTGGTGGTTCCTCATTCTCCCAATGGCCAAACCAGCAGAACTCTCTATGCTCCAGTGTTGCTCCAGGTGGAATGGGTCTACAACTGGCCATTCACCAGGGAGGCCCCTGGTCAGGAAGGGCAGGAAAGGAGCTCTCTCTTCTCAGGTTGCTCCCCTTCCATGGGATCCAGCCCCTCTCCCAGGATCAGGGGGCACCAGAAGATTGAGCTGATGGAAAGGCTGCCAATTCCCATGGCAGCCTTCTGCATGCAGAGACGTCACAATTGTGATAGTGTCTCTGCCTGTGTGGAGAGTGCCCATTTTCCACACTGTTGCCTGTCCATCTTGTCTTGGGAATATCCTGTTCCAGCCACATGCAGACCTAAATCCTAGCCTGTATCCTATGCCTAGTCCTGATCGGAGTAGAATCACTGAATCAGTTGGATTTATCTATATGTTGACTCACCAGTCATTTATGGTTTCAGTGGGTCTACTCTCTAGGTTTAACCAACAGGATTCAGGACTCCTCAGATTTTTAAATGCAGGAATGCAAATTTTTCATGCTGTGTCATCCTCAATGATGAGAATCTGACTTCTTTTTCACACAAAGGACGAGGGGGAGGACCTGCTTTACCTTAAGGATCTGATCCATGCCCTCCCGTCATCATGGCCCCCTCCCCATTTAGACACTGGTGAAAATAATTATTTCATTTTTGCAAATGAGACTATTTTTTTTAAGTTTAACTGCTGTGTTTGTCTATGTCAGTCATAACAGGAGCAAGAAGTGTGCACCTCCTCCCTTTGCTTGCTAAAGCCACATAGAAACTGAGGCATG
>NW_024836821.1:0-751 GCF_019175285.1 Sceloporus undulatus
TCAATAATATTAATTCCTCACCTCGGAATGCCAGAAAAGGATGCATTTTTTTTTGCTCTCCCTATGCTACCCCTGAATTCCTAGCAAAAGCTGTATCAATTTGTCAATTTACATAATTGGAAAGAGAAGCATTACATTCAATTGAGAACATTCATCCAGCAGTCATTCCAAAGGAAATACTGTAATAGCCTGCCCTAGCAAAAGCTGTATCAATTTGCCAAGTTGCAACATTACATTCGGTTTGTAACATTCATTCGCAATCCAGCAGTCATTCCAAAGGAAAGACTACGCGCATAGAATAGACAGAGAAAAATAATTTTAGAAGAATACACATTAAAGGGAAAAGGTCCCTGATGGATAGGGGAGGCTTGTCTTGCAATGCCCCTCCCCCCCCGCCCTGAAATGACCCTTGCTCCTGATCACCATCTATCTATCTATCTATCTATCTATCTTGCCAAGAACATGCACATTTTTTGCCAAAAATAATTTTAAAAAAATACACATCAAAGGGAAATTATCAGAAATAGAAGAGGCAGCTTCTGCTGCAGCTGGATTTCCCTACATGCCGCAGCGTAGCCCCGCAACCCAATTCCCCCTGGAAATCCTCCTCTTTCTCCTCCTTCCTTCAGACCCTCTCCTTCCTTGGGGATACCCATTGACCCTTTCCCCCAGCTCCTTTATCCTCCTCTTCCTCCTGCTCCATCTTAGAATCCCCTCCATGGCTCCCTTCCTCCCACGGCCCCTTCCTCCT
>NW_024836821.1:851-1220 GCF_019175285.1 Sceloporus undulatus
TCAATAATATTAATTCCTCACCTCGGAATGCCAGAAAAGGATGCATTTTTTTTTGCTCTCCCTATGCTACCCCTGAATTCCTAGCAAAAGCTGTATCAATTTGTCAATTTACATAATTGGAAAGAGAAGCATTACATTCAATTGAGAACATTCATCCAGCAGTCATTCCAAAGGAAATACTGTAATAGCCTGCCCTAGCAAAAGCTGTATCAATTTGCCAAGTTGCAACATTACATTCGGTTTGTAACATTCATTCGCAATCCAGCAGTCATTCCAAAGGAAAGACTACGCGCATAGAATAGACAGAGAAAAATAATTTTAGAAGAATACACATTAAAGGGAAAAGGTCCCTGATGGATAGGGGAGGCT
>NW_024836822.1:0-868 GCF_019175285.1 Sceloporus undulatus
GTGGTGAAAAACCGGGAATGTCCCGCCGGCAGGAGGGTTATGGCAACCCTACTCATGATGAGGTTAAAAACAGCAACACTACCTATAGTTTAAAATCTTTGGTGTGCCTCACATATTTTGGTGGCAGTGGTGGGATAACAAAAGTCCCAAGCACCTGCCACAATAGAAAGGTTGACCCTCACAGGCCCAAACTCGTGAGGTGAGTTTTGGGTCCTAAGGCTGGGAGTATTGGTAGTGTGCTTTGCTTTACTCTGCCCAGCGACAATGCCCAGAGAGTGGACAGATGGGGAGGTCCAGTACCTCTATCACTGTCTGGAGAGGAATGTGGACCTGGACCTCATAATGGGGTCCACATCCCACCCTAAGAGGGCAATCTACTCAAAGATTGCCAGAAAGATGAGGAGAAGGGGTCTGAGAGGTCACAGAAGCAGGTGGCCTCCAAAGTGAAGGTGATGAGGACAGCCTTCTATCTTGCCATGCGCGAGCATGGCAACAGCTGCGCACCATGACACAAACCTCCGGTTTTTGATGAGACATGGCATCTCTGGATGCTGTCTGGGGGTCCTATATTGGACCTCAATGCCACTGCAGGTGAGTCTTGGTTGTTGACATTTCCTGTACTGGGGTGCTATGATTGGTTGTCTTGAGGCACCTGAGCTCATTTCTGCACTTCTGCCTCCTGTTCCTCTTTCTTCCACACAGAACACCTGCGGAGGCGACACAGGGCGGCCATGCGGAGCCCACCTCGCCCGGAGGAGAAAGACAATGGGAGTCCACACCATCACCCTGAAGGTTGGCTTATGAATATATACTGTATATATATATATATATATGTATACACACACACACACACACACACACACACACA
>NW_024836822.1:968-1220 GCF_019175285.1 Sceloporus undulatus
TGAGCTCATTTCTGCACTTGTGTCTCCTGTTCCTCTTTCTTCCACACAGAACACCTGCGGAGGCGACACAGGGCGGCCATGCGGAGCCCACCTCGCCCGGAGGAGGAAGACAATGGGAGTCCACACCATCACCCTGAAGGTTGGCTTATGAATATATACTGTATATATATGTACACACACACACACACACACACACACACACAGGGAGTTAATATATATACATATATGATATAAATAATAAATAAAATAAAT
>NW_024836823.1:0-1220 GCF_019175285.1 Sceloporus undulatus
TTTTTTTGTGGGGTGGGGATATTTTCAAGACATCAGTGGTTGAATCCGTGGATACTGATGGCAGATTGTTTTTTCCTAAATTCAGGAGGAAAACTAGGCTAAATGAACAAATTGCTGACAATGACCATCAGCAATCCTGAGGACAATGCTGAGCCTGGAACATATTACTTTTTGAACTAACTTCCAGTAATCACCAGGCACCATGGCCATGCTGGTTTGGGATGCTGGGAGTTATAATCCAAAAAAGTAACATCTTCAAGCTCTGGAATTTGGCATATTACATCCAAGACCTAATAACAAGGAAATAAAACCAGTACACAGCCAGGAAGTGTCTTTGAATGTGCAAACAACACAGCTTGATGTATACCATTACATGTAGCCAAGGCATTCAAAGTGTGAAGAAATTGAAATCTTGGCTGTAATACTTTTTTAAAAGAAAATATTTGCATTTTCATCCTAAATGTGACTGCCAGGTGGAGGTTACACCACACAGGGTCATCCAAAAGTCTCTGAAAAGAACTAACCGTGCCCCAATTCTGTCTGAGCGTAGGTGCCGATTATCTGGAATCGAGTGGCCAAATGTAGCCATTTCTCTCGCTGAGTATCACTGCACTGGTTCTGTAAGGTGGGCATAAACATGCTGTAGTGTAGATCAATAGGCAAAATAGGTTTGGGCATGCCCACGCATACGCTACGGGAGAAACAGAGATGATTGGTCAGGATTTAACCATTACTTCACTAGAGTACCACAAATTTCAATTTTTTTGCAGACATACACAGAAATTTATTAGCTGAGTCTTTCCTCACATTGTAAGTTTTTAGACATAACAGTAATCATGACAGCAAAGGCATCACTGGACTGTTGTATAATGGCACACAGGTTCTTTTTCATATGCTATAATATAAAAGTGTAGAGAAATCATATTTACAACTTCAACACCAATTATGCATTTTTTAAATGTAGCTTTTTTTATTTTTAAAAAACAGTTTAAAGGCAAAGACTGATTATCTGTCACAGTCCTCTCACGATTCAAATTCTACACCAAAAAAACCCACCCCTCCTACAAATGATGCATTAATTGATAACAGTACAGTACTGGAGTTTGTATAGGATTCACTTTATTTTGATACAGATAAGACAGTAAAAAATAATAAAATGGGCAGGTAAGGGCTGTGGAAGAGAACTAATTACTTCAGACAGGCCTCACAAAAGTACAGTA
>NW_024836824.1:0-1220 GCF_019175285.1 Sceloporus undulatus
TCTTCAACTCCGTTTTGAAGCTGGTTAAAGAAGTGATGGTTCTTGCTCGCGGGGGAAGAAGGTTCCAGGAAGTACTTTATAAAGATAAAGTACCTTTTTGTATTGCTAATGGAATTCAAACTTTATCCCTTGGACTCTGGAATGCTTTATTTCCAGTGCCTCGTGGCCATTTTTTAAAATTATCCCATATTATTTTTAACACCTTTGCCTGATGAAGCACTGGAGCTTCAAAAGCTTGCGTCATGTATTTTGTGCATTTTGACTGGGCGAATAAAGTTATCACTGTTTTGTGGACTTTGGATATTATTGTAAAGGTAAAGGTTTCACCTTTGACAAAGTTGTCAAGTCATGCCTGACTGGGACTAGTGATGGGAGCTCACTTTTGGGCTGCTCTTGGGCCTTGACCTGCCAACCTGCCAATCTTGCAATCGTCAGAGTCAGCGTCTTAACCACTGAGCCATTGCATCCCTTGGATGTTATTATACTTATTTTTTAATAAAGAGACCTGGATTTAGCCATTTAGCCTGTATAGAAGTTTTTTTCCTCCCAGCAATAAATAAATAAATAAATAAATAAATAAATAATAAAAATAGTTGAGCCTAAAAACCCAACAACCAACAAATCTATTGCTTTTTGATACTGGAATACTTTTTTTTGTCTCAGCCAGTGTAACATTTAATGATAAAACGTACAACCATCACTGTACTTCTATCATGATTGTCTTAGTTTGACTTTCATTGTGAGTCAGGTTATGAAGTACAAAGTGAAAAAGAATTGAAATCATGCTCATCTACTGCTTTGCTAAATGATTTGTTCATTATGCAAACATGCCGTGATTAGGGTTGCCATATCCCAGGAACAAGCAGGACTTTCATGGTTTTTCAGTGTGTGGCACGGTCCCGTCCTGCTTTCCTGATTGTCTCGGGTGGCCGGGGCTCCAGGCTCCCTCTCGCCCCTGCTTCAGCTTGATGCCTTGTGCGCTCAGCGCGCACGCTCCAAGAAGGCTCAATGGAGGAGCAGAGGCTCAAGCTCCTCCAACTGGCCAGCCTCAAGAAGAGGAGGAGCTTGAGCCTCTGCTCCTGCATTGAGATTTTAGAGCGTGCACGCCAAGTGCGCAAGGCAGCAAGGTGAGGCAGCCGGTGGTGAGAGGGGGGGGGGCTTCCGTGGCTGCTGCTGCACTTTTGGCATGGCAGCAGCACGGAGTAAAGAGAGAGGCCTAT
>NW_024836825.1:0-551 GCF_019175285.1 Sceloporus undulatus
GACACGAGGCCCAACAGCAGGACTTAAAGCAGGCCAGGTTCCTGGGATTACCTGCAAATATAGGACCGAGAGGAGATCACTGGAAATGGGAAGTCAGGCTGGGCTGCAATGCAAAAGTTCATTTTATATCATTCTTCCAGGAAGAGCAAAAACCTTGGAGCAGCTACTAGTTCCACAAGATTAAAAGAGACAGTACCGGGATGCTGGAATGACAGTCTTTCGGAAAGGATGCTGGAAGGACAGTCTTTTGGAAAGGGTGCTGGAGGACAGTCTTTCGGAAAGGATGCTGGAAGGACAGTCTTTCCGAAAGGATGCTGGAGGACAGTCTTTCGGAAAGGATGCTGGATGGACAGTCTTTTGGAAAGGATGCTGGAAGGACAGTCTTTTGGAAAGGATGCTGGAAGGACAGTCTTTCGGAAAGGATGCTGGAAGGACAGTCTTTCGGAAGGGATGCTGGAAGGACAGTCTTTTGGAAAGGATTCTGGAAGGACAGTCTTTCGGAAAGGATGCTGGAAGGACAGTCTTTCGGAAAGGATGCTGGAAGGACAGTC
>NW_024836825.1:651-1220 GCF_019175285.1 Sceloporus undulatus
ACAGTCTTTCGGAAAGGATGCTGGAGGACAGTCTTTCGGAAAGGATGATGGAGGACAGTCTTTCGGAAAGGATGCTGGAGGACAGTCTTTTGGAAAGGATGCTGGAAGGACAGTCTTTTGGAAAGGATGCTGGAAGGACAGTCTTTCCGAAAGGATGCTGGAAGGACAGTTTTTCCGATAGGATGCTGGAAGGACAGTCTTTTGGAAAGGATGCTGGAAGGACAGTCTTTCCAAAAGGATGCTGGAAGGACAGTTTTTCTGAAAGGATGCTGGAGGACAGTTTTTTGATACATTGCATGTAATGCCTAGGGCCTAAAGAGCCGTGTGGCCTAGTGATTTGATCACTGGACTATGACTCTGGAGACCAGGATTCAAATACCAGCTCAGCCCCGGAAACCTCTGTGAGTTTTTCGCCTCCGAAAAAGCCCTCCTTGCTGGGTCCTGGAAGGCGACACACTTGTAGTTTCACAAGACAATTAGCCCTTTAGTGATTTCGATGATTGAAAGATTTCTGAATTGTGCTAGTTTCGTTATTTGTGCAGCATTTCCTTTCCATCTCCCGACCTCAA
>NW_024836826.1:0-1220 GCF_019175285.1 Sceloporus undulatus
CTGAATTAAAGACTTTCTTGTTCTCTAAATCATTTGGAACTGTATTTTAATATGGTTTTATAATTGTATATTTAATTATATGTATTAGTTGTTTTTACAGTCTGTATTTGAACTGCATAACTTGCTAAATTTTGTATATTTATTTTTTATGATTTTTAGATTGTACACCATTGGCAGGTCACATGCTGTATTAATGATGCCTGTAAAATGCCATCTAAATTTATGGTGCTAAATAAATAAATAAATAAATAAATAAAATATAAAACACATCTAAAATTCCATTAAAAATAATTAAAAATGTAGAGTTAGGTGACAGCATTTGAAATTTGGAAAATGACCAGGAAAATGCTGTATAAACAGATGGCTCTTAATTATTATTATTATTATTATTATTATTATTATTATTATTATTATTTATATTTCCCCACCTCTCCCAGATGGATCAAAGTGGGATTACAGTCCTTTAAAACCCATACATCAATAATAAAATACATATAAAATACATCAATAAAAATCATACATTTAATCTTAAAACTATCTCATCATCAAGTGGTAATGTGGTAGATTCATATAATGGTCTGAAGGTGTTTCTTACACAAAGTCAGGTGGGTAAGCTTGCCGGAAGAGATCCGTCTTAAGTGCCTTCTTTAACGGCTCCAAGGAGGTAATGAAACGGATCTCTTCCAGGAGACTGTTCCACAATTTCAGAGCAGCTGCTGTGAAGTTTCTCTGGGAAGTTGATATGAGCCTGGTTGATTGATCTTCTAACACTTTCTTCTCAGTTATTCTAAGTGTGCAGAGCAGATTGTGTAGGGAGAGGCATTCCCATAAGTAAATCGGGCCCAATCCATGCTTTAAAGGTAATAACCAACACCTTGTATTGCGCCCAGAAGCTGATCAGCAGCCAGTGAAGGGATTTTAAGACAGGTCTTATATGGTCAAACCTGGATGAACCAGTGACTAGTCTGGCTGCCGCATTTTGAATCAGTTGAAGCTTCTGAACTTGGTACAAAGGTAGCCCCATGTAGAGCATGTTACAGAAATCAAGTTGAGAGATTACCAGTGCATGTACCACTGCTTCTAGGTCCTTTTGGTCCATGTAGGGGCGTAGTTGGCATATCAACCGAAGCACTCCTGGCTGTCGCATCCACTTGAGATGACAATTGTAGCGATGAGTGCATGGGTACTCCCAAACTGCAAACTTCATCCTTTAGGGGAAG
>NW_024836827.1:0-1220 GCF_019175285.1 Sceloporus undulatus
ATATAAAGGAGACTGGAATAATATAATTGAATATCTCCAGAAGCATGGAGGGAAAATACTACTTTAGGGATAGAACTAAATCAAATTGAAGTGTTTTAATTTATTCAAAGAAATATATCAGCTGTAAAACAGAAGTATGTTGAGAGGTTAAAAGCCCAATGATGTTTAGTTTAATCTAATGAGAGAAATTTTGTATCAACTGTTTTAGAATTCAAATGAGGACTGAAAGAGAAAATAAGTGATTCGTAAGAATAACTATAAGCAGAACAATATATATTTGCTTTTTACTTATTAACAGATACTTAAAAAACGAACGAGATAGAAATAAAAGTTAGTCTGGTAATTTGGAAGCAGCGGATGGTAAATGCGAGTAATAGGTTTGTCTTTAACCCTCAGTGCTATGGAATCCTGGGATTTTCCCTTTGGACACTTAGCCTTCTCTGCCAGAGAGCTCTGGTGCCACAACGAACTACAAATCCCAGGATTCCACAGGAAGGAGCCAGGAGTGTTAAAGCGGTTTCGAACTGGATTATTTCTGCAGTGCAGATACAGCCTGAGACAGTTGTAAAAGGGCAGAAGCACCAAGTCTTGTTTTTACCTTCCTAATAATGGTTTTCCTTTAAAAGAAATAAGAAGTCTGCTTATCTGCCTAATCCTTATTTTTGTTGTTCTTGTTTGTATCTGTGTTTATTTTGTAATAATATGAGATGGTCTGGTCTGTCTCCTTCCTTCTTCCCTGAAAATCTATTAATAAGGAAACTGAGGTGACTTTTAAAACCTCCCAAAGGAGCCACTTTTGGCCTTTTTGGGGGGACTAGCCTCCTCTTAGGAGCCAAAGCCCAAAGTTTGTGAAGAAGAAGAATAAGGCTTGTAATAAAACTATCCTCCCATTTCTGATCCCTTTTAAAACCCATGTTCCCCAGAAGGAGCAGAGTTGTGTAATAAGAAAACCCTCTCAGGAAAGAGACACAAAAGACACACAAAGAGTCACACTTCCTTCCTTTTGGCCCAAGGAGCCTGGCCTCCTTCTGACTCTGGAGCCTCAGGAGAGAAAGAGAAGCCTCTGATCAACTGAGGCCTCAGAGAAGGTTCCGGAACATTGTTCCCAAGAGTCACAAGAAGCATAAAATGGCTGCTGGAACACAAAATGGCCTCCTCTGCCTCAGAGCTTGGCAGTTGACCATTGGAGGCCTTTAGGGAATCCCTAATGGAGGATAAAA
>NW_024836828.1:0-1220 GCF_019175285.1 Sceloporus undulatus
GTCTTCAGTCCAGAGCATGTGGGCTCTATAAACCCCCTACACACACCGGCTGCACCTTTCTCTGCCCCAATGAAGGATTGAGAGTCTCTAGGGAGAAACTTCTCCCATTGCACCTGACTGCCCTGAGAGCAGCAACCGAGAGACCTCTTGTCCGCACTGGCCTTTTCTGCAAGGCCAGCACGGTCGAGAGGCTTCTCAGTCGTGGCTCAGTCAGATGCTCAGTTGCTGCTCACAAGGTGACTGGGTACAAAGGGATCAGCAACTGAGATTGGTTGTTTTGAACTTGCAGTACAACAATAGACCTAATATCAAGAAATATGCACTGGGGTGATTCTCTAGGGTTGTCATCCAAAAGGAAAGGGGGTGGTAGCCCCAAAGAACTGGGGGACCACTGGTCTACATGATGTATCATGAACATGATACATCATGTACATATCAGTACATGAGAAAAGGATCGAGGATTTGGTAGATTTTGAGCCAGCTGTGTCATGTAGTGGCAAAAATCTCTAATGTGTTCTTAGATCTTCGGCTACATTGATGTGATCGTACCTTGCATTAGGCAACATTAATGTGATCATACTGCTTTGGCTACATTAAGCAAGAAGTGTTGTGCCGTAACCAAAAGGGAGTGCCTACTTGGAAGCAATAGCTCTATTATCTTTTGAACATGTCAGGCTGTACCAAGAGTACCAATTGGTAGGCAAGTTGCGGAACAAAGTCTGGAAACCGAATCCCGCAAAGAACATTTGAAATAATGAGTGATGTTTAGTCAGCAGAAAAGATTGCAGAATGACACTTAGTCATAGGGCAATATCACACTACACTGTTAGAGCTCTATTTTTCCGCTTTAACTGCTATGACTGCTTCCTGTGGAATCCCGGGATTTATAGTTGAAAGAGTGGCATTTAGAATTCTTGACCAGAGAACTCTTAGGCCTGACTAGACTGCAAACCCCAGAATGCCACACGAGGGAGCCATAGAAGTTTAAGTGGAATAATAGAGCTATAACAGTGTAGTGTGATACTGGCCTGTTACAGACTGCCAAAATAAAGCTGCTTCGGGTCTCTTTGGAGGTATGCTGTTTAAATGATGCATGCATCCCAAGAATCGGGAAGCTGCACCAAAGCTGCACTCCAGTGTTTAAGAATGGAGTGTGGCTTTGGTGCGACCTCCGGACTCTTAGGACCCATGCATCATTTAAATAGCATGCCTCCAAAGAG
>NW_024836829.1:0-1220 GCF_019175285.1 Sceloporus undulatus
AGTCCAGATCTTGGATGACCATTAGCACTTTGAAGACTGCCTATAGACCAAGCAATCTTTAATATGTAGATTTGGTTTTGCTTTGAAGTGTGGTAAACAACTCTTCGCCTGAGGCAACTTTTTGCCTTATTTAAGGTCCCTCAAATCTTTTGTCAGTGTTCTATGTTAGAATCCAGGCAACTCCTTGTGTGTCTGAGTTCTGATATAGTTCCACTCTCTTAGCCATTCCTCCCCTCCTTCCCATTTATGTTGCTTAGTCTTCATCAATTTGGATCCTGGAGCATCACACTAAACAGGTGAATATCATCCTTGTCCAGCCTCTTGTTACCTATCCAACACTAACTTACTGTATTCCTAAATTCTTGGGTGATTGTGTGAGTACATGCTTTTTTCATGTGTGTGAATAGTAAACATTAGTTAGTGTTCATAAAACTTCTCTCTGTTGACCTATCATTACACAGGACAGAGACCACTTCTCTATTTGAGCTAATGATAAATTCCCCAGACCAGGGTCTCCTTATTACACTCCTCTCAGTTGAAAGGCACAGCCCAGGAAGGAAAAGAAGAATAGTAGAGATGAACAACTGGCTCTGCAGATGGTGGTGCCAGAAATGATTTTGCTTCTTGGACCACAGGCTAAGGTTCATTAAGATGGTCTTCTGGCAAGTAATTGGTTGTACCTCACAGCAGTTGGCAGGAATATTTTTGCTAAGAGGCTCACAAACCTTATCAGGGGAACTTTAAGGAGCTTATCGCCTGGCCATTAACCTCTGTCCAATTTAAAACTTAATTCTGGTGGCATCCTGATCTTATCAGAAGGTTTTTTGCCACCAAATTTGCTGCCTGAATACAGCCTGGGTCCATCCCAGCTTCCAGGAGTGCTTTGTGTGGCTCTTTTCAGAACTGGGAGTTTTCTGACTTAAGAAAATTGCTCCTGGAAGCATGGAGGGACCCGGGTTGTATTTGGGTGGCAAATTAGGCAGCAAAACCTTCTGATAAGATCAGGATGCTGCCTGAATTAAGCTTTAAACCAGCCAAGCGATAAGTTCCTATACTAAGAGCTGATTCCCACTATGTTTTAAACTGGTTTGCAAACTGGCTTGAAGTGGTTTAAATGACCCTGGTTCGCACTTGAACTAAATCACTGAACCACTGGATCACGTGGTTTGGAGAGGGGGGCCATGCACTAGACCCAGTTAATGTGTGTCTTTTTGACGATT
>NW_024836830.1:0-1220 GCF_019175285.1 Sceloporus undulatus
TATATGGTGAAGAAAAAGGAGCGGTTGGAGGAGTTGCAGATAAAGAATTTGAATTGGAAAGTATCAGGGCGGCGCTAGAGGAAGAAAGACAAAAAGAAGAAGAAGAGGAAGAGGACGAAGAAGAAGGAGAAGAAGAAGGAGCAGAGGTATAGAAATATATAGAATAAGTTAAACACAATGAAATTCCTTTCATGGAATGTGAAGGGAATAAACTCAAAATTCAAGAGAAAGAAGATATTTCATGAATTAGAGAAAGAAAAATTTGATATTATTAGTATCCAAGAAACTAGGATAAGAATACAAGATATTAAATATATTAGAAACCCTAAATTGGGACAAACATTCATAAGCGCAGACAAGAAAAAGAAAAACGGAGTAGCTATCTATGTGAAGAATAATATCCCAGCCAAGGAAAAAATAAATGATGAAAATGGAAGGTATATTGGAATTGAAATTGAATGGAATGGAAAAAAGACTCTGATATTAAATTTTTATGGACCATTACAAAACAAAGGAAAATTTTATAAGAAATTGCTTAAAAGATTAGAAAATCAGGAGAACTATGATCAACATATATACATGGGGGACTGGAATGGCGTTTTGGAACCTAAATTAGACAGACAATCTAAAAAGAAGATTCAAGACCAACAGGGGAAACTCCCTTACAAATTTTTTGAATTACAAGAACACTTTTCTTTAATCGACCCCTGGAGATTAAAATTTAAAAATTCAAAGGACTATACATTTTACTCAAATTCACATAATTCGGCCTCGAGAATAGACATGTTTTTCATATCGAAGAAGATAATCCATGAGATAAAAGATGTAAAAATAAGGATTAATAAGATGTCAGACCACAATCAAATTATATTAGAATTAAAACAAAGAAGGACGGAATTTGCGTGGAAATTGGATGAAAATTTATTAAAAGATGAAAGAATTAAGAACCAGATCAGAGAACAGATTAAATTTTATCTAAAAGAGAACCTGACTCCAAATATGAAGACAAAGGTAATATGGGATGCAATGAAGGCAGTGATAAGAGGATTTATAATTAAAAAAAGCTCAGAAAAGAAAAGAGAGAGGAAAAATGAAATTATCGCAATATCAGAAAAGATTCAGCAACTAGAGAAAGAATTGATAAAATCTAAGGGAGAAAATAAAAAGTTGACAAAAAAAACTGACAATCTTGAAAAAACAATTGGATAGCAAATCAAACG
>NW_024836831.1:0-1220 GCF_019175285.1 Sceloporus undulatus
CCCCCCCGATTAAAGTATCCTTCCTAATCTTATTCAAAAGTACTTCCAGAGTTAATATGAATAGTAAGGGGGCAAGAGGACAACCTTGTCTTACACCCTTACTAATTTTAAACATTTTCGTTCTTTCCCCGTTAATAGAAATAGTCGCCTCCTGATTTTGATAAATTTTCATAATCCAATTTAAAAAAGTGTCACCTATCTCCATTTTTCTCAACACCGCAAATATGAAATCCCACCTAACATTATCAAAGGCCTTCTCGGCGTCCAAAAATATCAATGCCAATTCTTTATTAACATTTTTCTCATGTATTTCTATTAAATTTAGTAAATTTCTTATATTATCTCTAATCCTTCTATTTGGTAAAAACCCGTTTTGATCCTCATGTATCCAGTCCCTCAAGATATTTTTTAATCTCTCTGCCAAAATTGCCGCCAAAAATTTATAGTCCGAATTCAAAAGAGAAATTGGTCTAAAATTTTTTGGTTCCAATATTTCTTTGTCTTCTTTAGGAATTAAGATTATGTTAGCCTGATTCCATGTTTGCGGTGTTACTACATGGATAATTTCATTCATTGTGTCCTTCAATGGGGATCCTAATTCATTTGCAAACAATTTATAATATTCATTAGTGAAACCGTCTAATCCCGGAGATTTCCCTTTTTTGGATTTATGAATAGCCTCAAATACTTCTTGCAGCGTGATGGGGGTATTCAATAATTGTCTTTGCTCAATTGTCAATCTCTTAATATCATACCTCTCAAGAAACTCTTCCAGCTGGATCCAGTTGTCTCCTTTCTCAGTGTACAATTCCGAAAAATATCTAACCAATACTTTTTTAATTTGATTTTTTTCTGTCACTATTCTATCTCCATCCTTTATAGACACTATTGTTCTCTTACTTCTTTCTTTTTTCAGCCTATAATCCAAGAATTTACCAGGCTTGTTGGCTCCTTCCCAATATTTCGCTTTTACAAACTTCATCTTTTTTTCCATCTCTTCCACTAACAGGATTGAGATCTGGTTCTGTAGATATTTAATTTCAGTGACCGCTTCCTTATTCTTTGTATCCCCTTTCAAGATTTTCTCCCATTTCCCTAACTCTTCCGACAGTTTATTCAACTTTTCTTTCTTACTCCTTGCCAATTCACAAGACTTTTGAATTAAACAACCCCTGATCACCGCTTTGGATGCATCCCATACTATATGCATCGGGGAACCC
>NW_024836832.1:0-1220 GCF_019175285.1 Sceloporus undulatus
TTGGAAAATCAGTAAAGGAGGGGAAATAAGGTTCCTTAACTGGTCCCAGTGTAGGTTAAGGGAAATCCTTTTATCATTCACTGGATGATGGCAGCGTGATTTCAGGAGTTTAAGAGTCTGCTGGGCTAAGAGCCATAAAAGTGCCGCAGTTTGGCTTCTTGGACCACAGGAGATCATCACAAGGGCAGAGGCAGTTAGAGCAGTTGTTGAACAATTAATTAAATTAATAGGAGATTGCTGGAATGTTAATCTGGAAAAAGATACGTCTTGGTTGCCTTTTTAAAGCCTTAAAGACTGGTGATATATCAGATCTCTTCCAGAGGCTATTTCTTAACTTGGAAGTGACAGAAGAGAAGGTCCTCTGGGTAAATGCAGCCAGCCTGCTTTTTAATAGTAAGACTTTACCAGATGTCCTCAATGTGTGGGGTGGATTGTATGGGAGAAGGGGATCCCATAAGTAAGCTGGACCCAAGCCATGAAGGGCTTTAAAGGTTATAACCAAGACCTTGTTCTGTCCCCGGAAATTAACGGGCAGCCAGTGAAGAGACTTTATTATAGGTTTAATATGGTCATCTCTAGATCTTCCAGTGACCATTTTGGCTGCCATATTTTGAATTAGATGAAGTTTCTGGACTTGGTTGAAGGGTAGCCCTTTGTAGACCGCATTGCAGAAGTCAAGACGTGAGGTTACCAACGCATGCATCATAGTTTTTAGGTCTTCAGGTTCCAGGAAGGGATGCAGTTGGTGAAACTGATAACAGGCACTCTTGGCCATAGCATCTATCTGAGTTGACATCTGGAGCGACGGTTCCAGGAGAACCCCCAAACTGCAAATACCGTCCTTTAGGGGAAGTGTGACCCTGTCCAGGACCAGTTGACAAACCTCCACACTCGGATTATATCTGGATTCAGTTTTAATCTGTTTTTCCTCATACAGTCCATTACTTTCTCAAGGCATTCGTTTAGAGGGGAGATGCCTTCCTTTGTTGACGCTGAGGTCTGCAGCATGGAGAGATATATCCAGGTGTCACCAGCAACTGATAGCACCCCAGATGATCTCTCCCAGAGGTTTCATGTAGATGTTAAAGAGCATTGGGGACAGGATGACACTCTGTGGGATGCCAAATTTAAGCTCCTTTAGGAGAAGCAACTTTCCCCAAGCATCACCATCTGGAATCTTCCCAATAAAGTGCCCCCGAACCGCAATTCCCTCAGGCTTT
>NW_024836833.1:0-1220 GCF_019175285.1 Sceloporus undulatus
CACGGAGAATCATTGAAGAGTACTTGCCATGGGCAAGTATTTTGTAATGGTTCTCTATGGAAGGCGTGGTTTCTCTCTGGGCAAATACAGTACAGTACACTCATTTGTTTTAGTATGTCCCAGAAAGAAGAAACGAAGGAAGGTAAGAACAAGGAAGGAAAGAAAGACAGAGAGAAAGACAGAGGACAGGAAACAAGCAAGCAAAGAAGGAAACTGGGCCTTACCCTGGACAATCGTCCTCGTCCTTTTGGCGCTTTACGCATGGCAACATCCAAAGGAAAGGTTTCGCAGCAGCCTGGAAGCAAAGCAAAGAGATGATGAAGGAGAACCAGGGGAGAAGAAGAAGGGGCCTGGCTGTCCTCCCACCACTTGGCCTCTGCCCTTCGGCCCTCACTCACTCTGACGAAGCCCTTGGACTCAGGCTTGGTCTGTGTAGGACGCTTGATATGTTCCCCGGCGGCCTGGAAGCAAATGAGAGAGGCGATGAAGGAGAGCCAGGGGAGAAGAAGAAGAGGCGCCCTGACTGTCCTCCCACCGCTTGGCCTCTGCCTTTCGGCCCTCACTCACTTCAAAGCAGCCCTTGGGGTCAGGCTTGGTCCGTTTGGGAGGCTTGAAATGTTCCTTGATGGCCTGGAAGCAAAGGAGAGAGGCGATGAAGGAGAGCCAGGGGAGAAGAAGAAGGGGTGCCCTGACTGTCCTCCCACCGCTTGGCCCCTGCTCTTCAGCCCTCACTCACTTCCAAGCAGCCCTTGGGGTCAGGCATGACCCGTGTAGGAGGTTTGATATGTTTCCCGAAGGCCTGGAAGCAAATGAGAGAGGCGATGAAGGAGAGCTAGGGGAGAAGAAAAAGGGGTGCCCTGACTGTCCTCCCACCGCTTGGCCTCTGCCCTTTGGCCCTCACTCACTTTCATGCGGTCCTTGAAGCCAGGCATGGTCAATGGAGGAGGCCTGAGTCCTGAGTCCAGGCCAAGGAGCCTCACAGAAAGCAGCTACTGGTCTCCAACAGCCGGGTTCCAGAATGGAGTCAAGCAGATTCCAGAGCAGAGACGGAACCTTTGTGAGGGAAAGCAAGACTAGAGGGTTCCTTGGGCTTTGCCTAGAAGCTCTGAACATGCTCCAGATATAACAATATTCCCTCTTCTCAAGGTTATTTCTTCACATTACCTATTCTTGTCCCAAAAATACAAGTTCTCTTTTCTCTGATTGGCTCAAAATCCAAA
>NW_024836834.1:0-847 GCF_019175285.1 Sceloporus undulatus
ATAATAATAATAATAATAATAATAATAATAATAATAATAATAATTGTAAGCCGCTCTGAGAGGTTTTAAGGGCTGAAGGGCAGGGTATAAATACCATCAATAAGCAACACAAAGGGGCTTCCAGTTTCAACCAAAGTTTACTAATAAAATGAATGAGTGAATGAATGAATGAATGAATAATGTCTTGAATCTCCTTCTATGCCTAGAGGCTACATCCTAAACTAGCTAATGAATATAGTTTCATGTAGAAGAAGAAATCATTTTTCCCGCCATTTTTCCCCTCAAGGAAGTTGAGGGAAGAGGAGGAGGGTTTCTTTTTCTGAGGGAGAAAACGTCCTCAAAGGCTTAATGACATGTTTTTGGGGCCACAACAAAAGTGTTCAATCCCTGTGGCTTCAGTCCAAAAGGGTGGCTCAATGTGGTGCAAATGGGATAACCTTCAAAGGCTGAATTGTTCTTTTTAGGGCTTGTTCAGTGGTTTTATTATTTAGGGTTGTTGTTTTTAAATTGTGTTTTTTATATGGTTGTTGTTTTATATTCACAGTGCTGTAATTCCTTTGAGAAAAAGCGAGATATAAATAATAATAATAATGATAATAATAATAATAATAATAATAATATCCCGCCTTTTCTCAAAGGAATCAAAGCGGATTACAGCACTATGAATATAAAATAACAAAGCTTCCCTGCAGGCAAATATAATAATAATAATAATAATAATAATGCATGTATTATTATTATATTATATATTATTATTATCATTATTATTACTATATTTGCCTGATATAATAATAATAATATATTATTATATTATATATTATTATTATCATTATTATTACTATATTTG
>NW_024836834.1:857-1220 GCF_019175285.1 Sceloporus undulatus
CCTGATATAATAATAATAATAATATATTATTATTATGTATTATTATTATATTATATATTATTATTACTATATTTGCCTGATGTAATAATAATAATATATTATGTATTATTATTATATTATATAGTATTATTATTATTATCATTATTATTACTATATTTGCCTCTCTGAGGAAAGGGAGAGAGAATGGTAAAACCTTCCAATGTTTATATATATATATATATATATATATGTGTGTGTGTATGTATAATTTTTGACAATTACAACACAAAATAAAACAAAGATAACAGCATTATTTACACACTAGATGTTCCTAGTAATTAGTTATAGCTTTGTGATTAATAATAATAATCTTTTGACATTCTT